>NC_056628.2:60848770-61086270 GCF_002870075.4 Lactuca sativa
GTGCAATCAATGCACAACCAACTCATAGGTAACAACTCATATCTCTAGGTTTGAAGACTTATATGATATTATTGTCCCACGATAACTCGAGATAAATTCCATGAAGTGATACAAGTGAGCATGGGTTTATTCCAATACTCATAACTTATGAGCACTCATGAATGTTGTAGCAACCATTGCTATGTCTAAACACTTTTAGCCATCTACAAACCCAATTCATGACAATCTTGATTCATACCTACTTCCGACGTATGACCGATTGTGGAGGTTTGAATAAATTAATTATTCTGGAAGTCAAAACATGCAAAGCTGAAACAATTGTAAATAATTGACAATGATAGCAACACCTTACTCATAAATAAATCACAATTTTATTCATCATCAAATGTCGATTACATTTTACAAGTTTCAGAAAAGCTATCTAATCTGTAAAACTAATATCGTCCCTTAGCCCGATGCGCCTCGCATGCTGAAAATGCTTAACTCTCGTCAGTCCCTTCGTAAGGGGATCCGCAGGGTTCTCATCTGACGATATCCTCTTTGCCACAAGGAGTCCTTCTTCTATCTTGTGTCTTATGAAGTGATATTTTCTGTCAATGTGTCGGGATCTCCCATGATCTCTCGGTTCTTTAGATAAAGCAACCGCACTATTGCTATCACAGAAAATTTCCATAGGCTTTTTAACAGCTGGTACAAGTCCAAGGTCTCCGATGAAGTTCTTCAGCCATATTGCCTCCTTTGCTACTTTACTCGCTGCTATGTACTCTGATTCACAAGTCGAATTAGCCACCGTCTCCTGCTTGGAACTCTTCCAAGATATTGCCCCTCCATTTAAGGTAAAGACCCAGCCTGACTTAGAGCGGAAGTTATCCCTATCAGTCTGAAAACTAGCATCACTATACCCCAATACCCTCAAGTCATCACTCCCACCAAGGGTAAGGATCCAATCCTTAGTCCTTCGCAGGTACTTGAGAATATTCTTTACCGCGGTCCAATGAGCCTTGCCAGGGTTCCCCTAATATCTGCTGACCATGCTCAAAGCAAAGGCCACATCAGGTCGGGTACAAGTCATAGCATACATGATCGAGCCAACAACGAAAGCATACGGTAATTGGCTCATCTCAGCTATTTCTGCCTCTGTACTCGGACTCTGAGTCTTACTCAGCTAGGCATTTCTTTGGATCGGTAAATCTCCTTTCTTGGAATTCTGCATGTTGAATCTTTTCAACACTTTATCCAAATAGGTACTCTGACTAAGTCCAATTAGTCTTTTACTCCTTTCTCTTAGTATCCTTATCCCTAGGATATAGGCAACTTGCCCTAGGTCCTTCATAGCAAAGCACTTCCCAAGCCAAGACTTAACCTCCTGCAAAGTTGGGATGTCATTTCCTATAAGGAGTATGTCATCCACATACAGTACCAAAAAGCTAACTATACTCCCACTAGCTCTGACATACACACAGGACTCATCTTCGCTTCTCAAGAACCCAAACTCTTTGACCTTCTCATTGAAATAAAGATTGTAGCTACGAGATGCTTGTTTCAATCCATAAATAGATTTCTCAATCTTGCACACTCTATTAGGATATTCTTCACTCACAAAACCCTCTGGCTAATTCATGTACACATCCTCAGCCAACTTTCCATTAAGAAAAGCGGTTTTGACATCCATTTTCCATATTTCATAATCATGAAATGCAGCAATGGCCAACATAATCCTAATAGAATTAATCTTAGCTACCGGTGAGAAGGTTTCATCATAATCAATACCCTGAGTCTGAGTAAAACCATTCGCAACCAGTCGAGCCTTATAAGTGTGCACTTTACCTTCCATGTCGGTCTTCTTCTTGAAGATCCATTTGCACCCGACTGTCTTACGACCCGACACATTGTCAACCAAGTTCCACACTTGATTGTCATACATGGACTGTATCTCGCTGTCCATAGCCTCCTTCCATTTAGCAGACTCCGGGCCTGCCATGGCTTCCTTAACACTGCTAGGTTCATCCAAATTCACCAGTGTACTATCACTGATAAATGTATCACCTTTTGTAGTAATATGAAAACCATAATAAAACTCAGGTGTGTTCCTAGCCCGAGTGGAACGCCTCGGAGGTACAGGTGAGTCAGCCATCTCAACAGGAGTTTCCTCCTCAGGTTGATTGCTAGTACCTGAGGTTCCTTCACCAATTGATTCTTGAATTTCTTCAAGGTCAGTTTGCCTCCCACTGTCTCCTAGGCTTATAAATTCTCTCTCACGAAAGATCGCTCTTCTCGCAACAAAGACCACATTCTCACTGGGTTTGTAGAAGAGATAACCAAAGGATTTCTGTGGGTAGCCGATGAAAATACACCTTTCGCTTCGGGGTTCGAGCTTATCATGAGTCTCGCGCCTCACGAAAGCCTCGCAACCCCAAATATTGATGTGGTCTAATTTGGGAGCCTTCCCAGTCCACATCTCATGAGGTGTTTTGGTAACCTTGTTTGTAGGGACTAGATTAAGGATATGGGCGGCAATCTCTAAGGTATACCCCCAAAAAGAGATTGTTAGCGAAGCTCGACTCATCATAGAGCGAACCATGTCTAACAAGGTCCGATTACGCCCCTCAGCTACACCATTTAGCTGTGGTGTCCTGGGAGGTGTCAATTGTGAGACAGTCCCACACTCCTTAAGATAGTCAAGGAACTCGGTGCTAAGGTACTCACCACCTCGATCGGATCGAAGTACCTTAACGTTCCTGCCCAATTGATTTTCTACTTCCTTCTTAAATTCTTTAAACCTTTCAAAGGTTTCTGACTTATGTTTGATTAAGTATACATAACCATATCTACTAAAATCATCAATAAAAGTCACATATTACCGATTAGCATCCCTTGTGGCGGTTTTGAATGGTCCACATACATCGGTATGTATTAGGTCCAACAAACCTTCACCCCTTTCACAAGTACCAGTGAAGGGTGATTTTGTCATCTTTCAAAGTAGATAAGATTCACAACTATCATCCGATTTCAAGTCGAATGATTCCAAGACTCCATCCTTTTGGAGTTGGCCTATGCGTTTCTTGTTTACATGTCCAAGACGGCAATGCCATAATGATGATTTATCTAAGCTAGTAGAAGAATCAATATACAACACATTATTTCCTAGGTTATCTACAACCGAAACAGTTTCATACACACCATCACAAGGTAATGCTTTAAAATAAAACACATTATTAAAGAAAGCATCAATACCTCCACATTCATTATCAAATGAAAAGGTAAAACCTTGTTTGTACAACCCATGAAAAGAAATAATATTTCTTGCCATTTCTGGCGAGTACACACATTTATTCAAATCTAATTTTAACCCATTATTCAGCAATAAAGTATAAACCCCAATCTTGGAAACAGGAGAAGCCTTCCTATTCCCCATGATCAAGTTTATCTTCCCGTGCTCCACATCCTCACTTCTTCTTAGGCCCTGCAAATTTGAACATATGTGAATACCACATCCTGTATCAAGCACCCAAGAGTTAGAATATGATGAGTTATTAGACAATATTGTGTAAATACCTGCATAGGTGGGTTTCACTTTCCCATCCTTAAGATCCTGCAAGTACTTAGGGCAGTTTCGCTTCCAGTGCCCCTTGTCCTGGTAATAGTAGCAATCACCATCCTTAGGAATGGTAGAAGGAGTGACAAAACCGCTCTTGGTCCTTGATGAGGAGCCTTCAAAAGACTTTCTCTTGGTACCCTTCGAAGGGGACTTCCTCTTTTTCCCTTTGCCCTGCCCGATACCCAAAACAGGGGTAGATGTTGGAGTAGGAGTAGTAGAGGTAACAACTGATTTACCCTTAAGACCGTTTTCAGCGGTCTTCAAGAGTCCTTGAAGTTTGCTAAGGGTAACTTCCTCCTTGTTCGTATGATATGTCATACGAAAATGGTCATAACAAGAAGGTAAGGAGTGTAAAATGATGTCAATTGCCAACTCCTCAGGGAAGTTCACGTTTAGCTTGAGCAAACGGTCCACATAATTTTGCATCTTTTGCATGTGGCCCATGACGGATTCATCGTCCTTCATGCGAGTTGTTATCATGGAGGAGATTAGTTCATACCGCTCTTGATGAGCACTCTGATGGTACCTTTCCATCAGGTCTTGGTGCATCTCAAAAGGGTAGAAGTCCTCATAGGACTTTTGGAGTTTGGCTGTCATCGTGGCCATCATGATGCATGCCACCTTAGTAGCATCTCTCTCATGTGTCCTGAATTCAGCGATCTCCTCAGGGGTAGCAGTGGGCTCATCAAGCTCTATTAACTCCTTATCTAGGACATATTCCTTGTCCTCATAACGAGTTACCATCCTGATGTTCCTTATCCAATCCATGAAGTTGGAACCATCAAAGATGACTCTCCCACAAAGATTCATGAGAGAGAAAGAACCAGTTGGGTTGGAGCCCAAAGCATTGTTGTTGGAAGACATCTAAAAAGAAGAGAACAAGTTTAGATTAGATATATAGAGTCCTTAATAAGACACCCAAATGTAATATTAAGGCTAGGATCCAATCACAATATATTATACTTAGAAGAGGTATGCCGTAATCTAAGTAATAATATATTTGAAAGGTAGGTGAATGACCATTCACCAATTTCCACCACGAAAACGAAATGATTTATTAGGTTTTAATTGGATTTGAAACTCCTTGATGCTTTTGACATTCATTGAACTTTTCAATGGCATGTTTCAAGCTCGATTGTGCCCTTCATGTTTTGTGACTAGTATGCCGAGGATCACAAAACAAGGTGTGAATAACCATACCAATTCACATGGTACCCTTAATATTATCACCTAATCAATGTGCTGGCAAACCACACGCGCTCCACCGATCTATGATAAAATTAAGTCACCCTTCGTGATCCTTACTAGTCCAAGTTAATGTGTCGGTAAACCACACGTGCTCCACCAACGACTTGGTAAAGGACAAAGTGTGAATTCCATGGGCTAGCACCAAATTCACATTTTTCCTAAAGTAACTAAGATTGGCAATTAAATAAAATATTTAGTTACTTTATTATATTCATCATACTTAATGATAATTTATAAGTCCTTGTCTTACCCGTTCGGCTAACGACCCTCCACCAGTCAAGCAAGCGGTGGGTGAGAGTGGACACCCATTAAGTTGCCATTTTATAGGCAACAACCTTATACCCACCTTATAGACCGGCTTCGTGAATGAGGCCTACTAACTGTAAAACGAATTTTTCTTATACATATATATAATAATTAACCATTAATGTTATAAATAGTATAAGTGTTGAATTTTAACTCTTAAAACTCTAAGTGTTGGAATTAAAGTTTATTAAAGTGTGTGAAACTTTTCCAAAATCCAAAACTTGAGGGAAAGTTTTGTAACTCTTCAAAACTTTTCATTTCATAACTTATGAATTAAAGGTTCATAAAATGAAGACTCTTCATTTTCATTTAACTTATGTGTTTTAAATGTGTGTTTAAAATAAGTGACATTTGGATATCCATAACTTGAGGACAAATTATGGACTCCATTAAAACACATAAATGATCAAGAATTAATCCTAAACAATTCAACAAATAATTCCTATCATCTTCTAAATTCATAAGAACATGAACATGATTATCAAAGCTTCAAGAATTATATGAATACATACAAAACATGAAATTTTGATATATGCTATTGTAAATGGATTAGAACAACCATTACACCAACTAAAACAAGTTTAAAAACACCAAAACAGTTTAGGGTAATGTTTCTAGTCCATTTCCTGCAGCAAAAGTCGAAAATCTGCATTCTGAGCCTCCTACTCGCCGAGTGCACGAACCTCCTCGCCGAGTAGGATGAATTTGGTCATGAACTCGGTGAGCCCCCCCATGGACTCGACGAGTCCATCATGCAGACAGCAAAAATTTCGACTTTTTTCACTATTTTGCATCAAGTATCAAACAAGCAAGCCTAGGCTCTGATACCACTGTTGGGTTTTGAGCAATCTAACACTTCCTAAGTGTGCATGCAACCCTAATAAACCTTGGATCTATGTTTGTCTAAATACATGCAAAATAATAATTTTCCAAGGTTCATAACCTATCTAACATGGCATGGGGTACTTTTAAACATAAAAGAATTAGATGAGATTACATACCTTTTGATGAGTTTGATTCCTTGGAGTTTGAGAGCCAAGCACCAATAGTGTGAATGCCTCAAATGGAAATCACAAATCACCACAAACACTTGGAAAACTTTGAGAGAGTGTATACACACTTAGATAGTGCCTATTTCATGCAACATAAGCATGCTTATATAGTGTGCATGGTTAGGGTGAAACCCTAATAACCCATGACCTTTCCTTTTCCAAGGATCCATGGGTTAAAATCTCCATGGATCATCCATGGACTTCCATATAAGCCTAGCCCATTAACAAATGAGTGTTAGCCCACACCATATAAAATACAATAGCCCACAATTTAATTAGTCTTCCTTTTAATCTCTAAATTAATTCATAATTAATTTAAGACTAAGACTAATTAAATAACATGACTTCATATTAATATATTATAACTTACAATATATTAATAAACATATGTGTATAACTCTCATAAAATTATCCATAAATAGTTTGGGTGAAGTGCAACCCAAATGGACCGTGCCGGGTCAGGTCAAGTATATACCAAATAAGTTATGGACTTAGACACCTTATCCAACACTTGGGGCCCAGCTTGCCCCGCTTCCTGAATCGGATGACACCTTTCCATGGTGACACCTTTAGGAGGACCATATCCCCTACTTGAAACTCTAGGTCTGAACAGCGCTTGTCAGCATAGTTTTTTTTTGCTGACTCTATGCAGTTTGGAGTCTACTCCGAACCTGTTGGATCTTCTCCATTGTCTTGAGTACCACCTCAGTACTCCCCTTAACTCTCTGACCAACCTCGCCCCAATGGATTGGGTTCCTACACTTCCTCCCATAGAGCATCTCTAAGGGAGGTCGATCTATGCTAGCGTGATAACTGTTGTTATACGAAAATTCAGCTAACGGAAGATATGTATCCCAACAACTGCCGAAATCCAATGCACATGCACACAACATATCCTCGAGACTCTGGATCGTCCTCTCACTCTGCCTATTAGTTTGAGGGTGAAAATTTGTGCTAAAGTGAAGATGAGTACCCATCTCATCATGAAACCGCTTCCAAAACCTAGAAGTGAAGTGAACATCTATGTCTGATACAACCGGCACTGGCACTCCATGATGTGCCACCACCTCGCGAATATAGATCTCAGCTAGCTTCTCAACCGATATACTCTCCTGGATTGAGATGAAATGAACACTCTTGGTCAACAAATCCACAATGACCCAAATCGAATCTACTCCACGTGCGGTCTTGGGAAGCTTCGTGATGAAATCCATAGTGATATCTTCCCATGTCCACATGGGAATATCCAATGGCTGCATCTTGCCATGAGGTCGCTGGTGCTCGGTCTTGACTTTCCTGCAAGTCAAGCACCGCTCCACATACCATGCTATGTCCCGATTCATGCAGGGCCACCAATAATCAGGGCGAAGATCCCAGTACATCTTCGTCGCCCCAAGATGGATGGAGAATCTCGACTTGTGAGACTCATCCATCAGAACCCAACGTACATTGCCCCAGTAAGGAACCCAGACCCTCCGATGCAGGGTCAACAACCCACAACTGTCGTAATCAAATAAGGCCACTTGGCCTATGATCCGCTTACACTTCCAGTGCTCCTCCTTCATTCCCTCGACCCGTGCCTCCCGTATCCATTCCAACAATGGAGTAATCATTGTCATCCTCAAGAATATGTCTCGGATTGGAGCTGCAACCACCTTATGGCTGAGAGCATCGACCACCACATTGGACTTCCCTGGGTGGTAGAGGATCTTACAATTATAGTCCTTCACCATATCTAACCACTGACGCTACCTCATGTTCAGATTCATTTGGTCCATCAGATACCTCATGTTCTTGTGGTCCGTGTAAATGGTACAACGAACCATATAGAGGTAGTGTTGCCAAATCTTGAGGGCGAAAACCATTTCCCCCAACTCCAGATCATGTGTCAGATAGTTCTCCTCATGAGGCTTCAACTGCCTCAACAAGTACGCAATCACATGACCCGATGTATCAGCACTACACCTATTACTGTGATCGAAGCGTCACAGTAAACTACGAAATCATCGACGCCCTCCAGCAAGGTCAGAATCAGTGCTTTGCACAACCTCTGTTTAAGAGTCTCGAAGGCTGCCCAATGCTCAGCCCCCCAGCGGAATGTCACCGACTTCTTGGTCAGCTAGGTCAATGGAACAACAATCTTGGAGAAATCCTGGATGAATCTCTGATAATAATCCGCTAGAACAAGAAAACTCTGAATCTCGGATGGAGACCTCGGAACCACCCACTTCATCATGGCCTCTACCTTGGCCAAATCGACCAGTATACCGTTCTAGTTGACATGGTGCCCCAGAAACTACACCTCGCACAACAAAAACTCGCACTTGTAGATCTTTGCAATAAGTCTCTCCCTTCTCGGTGTCTCCATTACCTCCGTCAGGTGCTCCTCGTGCTGCTCATGAGTCTTGGAGTAAACCAATATATCATCAATGAAGACTATCACAGACCGGTCCAACATCGGTTTGCACATGCGGTTCATGAGATACATGAAAACGGCAGGAGCATTGGTAAGACCAAACTGATGGGTTTTGGTCATATGAGCATTCCTATGTGCACATACAAACCCTAATGCTTGGATCTAGGTTTCTCTAATTAAACATGCATTGAATCCAAGACTTCTAATGGCTAATTAGGTATAAGAACAATACAAAACCAGAGTTAGAAGCTTACCCTGAAACACTTGTTTGACCTTCTTGTTCTTGGATCTTTAGAGTCACAATTGTCACTCATCTAATGGCTTACAAACACCAACTAGCAAAGAGAATGATTTGAGAGAGAGGAGAGAGGAGGAAATCGACTAGGGTATCCTTGCTCTAGAGGAGGTGCCGATTTCCCTATCCCAAGGGGTCTATTTATACTTGTAAGGCTCCTAGGGTTTCACCTTTAACCCTAATTGGATAACTTTGACTCTAAGTAATCCTAATCCTTTCCTTGGATATCCTTTGGACGATTTTGAGGCTTATCCTAGCCCTAGAAATCGTCCACCCTATATCCCATAAGGATTCATAGCCTAAAGTGTAACTATCAAACAATTGACAGTTTATACCCTCTTATTTAATTAATCTCTTTAAGTCACTAAATTAATACTAATTAATCTATGACTTATATTAATCAAATAACAATATTATTATTCCTTATATTATTCTCATAATATATTAATAATATCTATTCTCTCATAATAAATCATCCTACCAAGTTGCTATGGTGAAGGCAACCCAAAAGGACCATTCACAATCGGGTCAAATACTTGCCTAATATAGTTGCAGCCTTAGACACTATTCCAACAGTGTCCCACTTGGATATGTCCAGTAACTATATGTGCAGGTACATTCCGATTTGCAATCGTAGCTCTCAAAGACGCTGTCAAACTCTGATCTAATCAATCTTGTCCTTTAGATAAGGGATCGTACAGTCCTCTGTTAGATATCATGCTGACAATTCTATGGAATGATTAGTCTAGCATTTGGTTTCTCGATCTCCGATTTATTTGACATAGAACTTAATCGAACACATCAATTCAGTTCTGACTGGGCCCGACACATAAGTCAAATCAAATCATCGAGCGGCCGAGATATCGTTTTTTCCTTCTTAGGATAAAAGTTACAGATAAACTTTGACTTATATGCATTTACTTATTCATTAACGAACTATACACAACAATGCATTTTATAACATCGAGTTACCAATGCGTTTTTCGCATTATCAATGTACAATCAATTAACAAATAACAAACCATATATCTAGGTTTTAAGACTATATGATATTATCGTCTTGCGATCACCTTTTATATCAAATTCCATAAGGTGATTCCAGCAAGCGCGAGTTTGTTCCAATGCTCAAAACTAGTTCATAAGCACTCATGAACGTTGTAGCAATCTTTTGCTATGTCCAATACCATTTAGACACTCTACACACCTATTCATGACAATCTTCATTCATATCTACTTCCAACATATGAACGGTTGTGGACAATTTGAACAATTCGATTATTCCTAATAAACTCAATTATTCTGGAAGTCAAAACATGCAAAGTGAAACAATAGTTAAACAATTAACATAAGACAGTAACATTACTTATAAATAAAACTCCTTTATTTAATCATCAAATGTTAATTACATTTATCTATTACACGTTTCTAATACTATCTAATCTATGCTAATATCATCCTTCAGCCCAATACTCCTAGCATGCTGTAAGTGCTTTACCCTACTCAGTCCCTTCGTAAGCGGATCTGCTGGGTTATCTTCAGATGATATCCTCTTCACTACGAGTTGTCCTTCTTCTACATGATGTCTAATAAAGTGATATTTTCTGACGATATGTCGTGATCTACCATGATCTCTTGGTTCCTTGGTCAAGGCAACCGCTCCTTTATTATCACAGAAAATCTCCATGGGCTCCTTTATGGCAGGTACAACTCCAAGATCACCAATGAAGTTCTTCATCCATATTGCCTCCTTTGACGTTTCGCTTGCAATAGTGTACTCTGATTCGCACGTTGAATAAGCTACGGTTTCCTGCTTGGAACTCTTCCAAGTCACTGCTCCTCCATTCAAGGTAAAGACCCAGCCCGACTGCGAACGGTAGCTGTCTCTGTCAGTTTGAAAACTGGCGTCACTATACCCTCGCACCTTCAAGTCATCACTCCCTCCGAGGACTAAAAACCATTCCTTCGTCCTCCAAAGGTACTTAAGGATATTCTTCACCACAATCCAATGTGCTCTGCTAGGGTTCTCTTGATGTATACTAACCATGCTCAAAGCAAAGGCTACATCAGGGCGAGTACAAGTCATAGCGTACATAATTGAGCCAACTGCGGAAGCGTATGGAACTCGACTCATTTCAGCTATCTCAGCTTCGGTACTCGGACTTTGAGTCTTACTCAACTTGGCATTACTTTGTATCGGTAATTCTCCCTTCTTTGAGCTTTCCATCCTAAAACGTTTTAGTACCTTCTCTAAGTAAGTGTTTTGACTAAGTCCTATTAATCTCTTACTTCTTTCTCTTACTATCCTTATTCCCAAAATATGGGAAGCCTCTCCGAGGTCCTTCATTGCGAAGCACTTCCCGAGCCAGGACTTAACCTCATGCAGAGTCGGGACGTCGTTTCCTATGAGTAATATGTCATTGACATATAGAATGAGGAAGCTTACTATACTCCCACTGGCTTTGCCATATATACACGATTCATCTTTGCTTCGTACAAATCCAAATTCTTTGACTTTCTCATCGAAGCAAAGATTCCATCTGCGAGATGCTTGCTTAAGTCCATAAATGGACTTCTCAAGCTTACACACTCTATTCGGATGCTTCGGATCCACAAACCCTTCTGGCTGAGCCATGTAAACATCCTCAGCCAACTTCCCGTTAAGGAAAGCGGTCTTGACATCCATTTGCCAAATCTCATAATCATGAAATGCGGCAATAGCTAGCATCACTCTAATAGAATTTATCTTCGCAACTGGTGAGAAGGTCTCTTCATAGTCAACTCCGGGAGTTTGAGTAAAGCCCTTCGCAACCAATCATGCTTTATACGTGTGTACCTTTCCATCCACATCGGTCTTCTTCTTGAAGATCCATTTGCACCCAACGGTCTTACGTCCGGGTAAATTATCAACCAAATTCCAAACTTGGTTATCATACATGGATTGGATCTTGCTATCCATTGCCTCTTTCCATTTCGTAGACTCCGGGCCTGCCATGGCTTCCTTATAGCTATTAGGTTCATCAAGGTTTATTAGTGTACTATCACTAATATACGTGTCCCCTTCGGTAGTAATATGAAAACCATACAACTGGGGTTGAAGTCTAACTCTTTCGGAACGTCTAAGAGGTAATGATACGTCAATAGGTTCAACCGGAGTTTCCTCCTTGGGTTGAGTGCCAGCGGTAGAGGTTCCTTCATCTATCGACTCTTGAATCTCTTCAAGATCGATTTGCCTCCCACTGTCTCCTTGGCCTATGAGTTCTCTCTCTCGGAAAACTCCTCTCCTTGCAACAAAGACAACATTGTCCTTCAGTCTATAGAAGAGATATCCAAAGGATTTCTTTGGGTAGCCGATGAAAATACATCGCTCACTACGAGGTTCGAGCTTGTCGTGAGTATCTCGTCTTACGAAAGCCTCGCAACCCCAAACCTTGATATGTGCTAACGAAGGAGCTTTCCCCGTCCACATCTCGTGAGGTGTTTTGGCAACCTTCTTAGTAGGGACTCGGTTAAGGACATGGGCGGCAGTCTCTAAGGCATACCCCCAAAAAGAGATAGATAGCGAAGCACGACTCATCATAGAGCGAACCATGTCCAACAAGGTTCGATCACGCCTTTCTGCCACACCATTCAATTGTGGTGTCCTAGGTGGCGTCAATTATGAAACTATTCCACACTCCTTGAGATAATCATGGAATTCAAGACTTAGGTACTCTCCTCCTCGATCGGATTGAAGCATCTTGATCTTCCTGCCCAATTGATTCTCCACTTCATTCTTGAACTCTTTGAACTTTTCAAAAGTTTCTGACTTTTGCTTGATTAAGTAGATATACCCATATCTACTATAGTCATCGGTAAAAGTCACGTAGAATCGGTTTCCATCCTTCGTGGTAGATCTAAACGGTCCACACACATCGGTATGTATGAGGTCCAATAGACCCTCACCCCTTTCGCATGTACCAATGAAGGGTGACTTAGTCATCTTTCCAAGTAAACAAGACTCGCATGTGTCATCTTCCCTAAGGTCGAATGACTCCAACACTCTATCCTATTGGAGTTGGGCTATGCGTTTCTTGTTGACATGTCCAAGACGACAATGCCACAAGGATGCCTTATCCATACTATTGGAAGAATCCATGCATAAAACATCATTTCCTAAGTTATCAACAATCATAACAGTTTCATAAATTCCATTACATGGTATAGCTTCAAAGTAAAAGACACCATTCAGATAAGCTAAAATAGAACCATTCTCATTATTAAAAGAAAATCTAAAACCTTGTCTAAACAAACCATGAAATGAAATGCTGTTTCTATCCATTTATGGCGAATAGCAACAATTGTTCAAATATAAAGATAAACCATTCCTAAGCACTAAAGAATACACTCCAATCTTGGTCACATGCGACGATCTTCTATTCCCCATGATTAGATTTATTCTTCCATGCTCCACGTCTCTATTTCTTCTTAGTCCCTGCACATTAGAACAAATGTGGTAACCACAACCAGTGTCAAGAACCTAAGAAATATCATGAGATGAATCGTTAGATTTAATTGTATATATATATATATATATACATGCGAAAGATGGCTTGATTTTTCCTTCCTTGATTTCTTGCAGGTACTCTGGGCAGCTTCTTTTCCAATGTCCTATCTTGTGGCAGTGGTGGCATTCTGCCTCCTTTGGGTTAGGGCGGGGCTTAGCGGGATCAACTTTGGTCCCACTAGAAGAGGCACCATCTCGGGCTTTAAACTTACGATAGTTCTTCGATGAAGCCTTCCTCTTCTTTCCCTTTCCTTGTCCAATTGCCAAGACAGGAGCGACGGGTGGATTGGGAGTTGGTGCAACGAACTTGTCCTTGAAGTTGCTCTCAGCGACCCTCAAGAGACCTTGGAGTTTGCTTAGGGTGACCTCTTATTTGTTCATGTGATAGGTCATCCTAAATTGATTGTAACTTGGAGGAAAAGAGTGAAGCACCATGTCGATCGCCAAGTCTTCCCCAAAGTCAACATTTAACTTGCGAAGGCGGTCGACATACCTTTGCATCTTTTGCAGGTGCACGGTAAGAGACTCTCCATGACCCATCTTAGCCGAAATCATGTTCGTGAAAATCTCATAACGCTCTTCTCTCGCGTTTTGATGGTATCTCTCTAATAAGTCTTGGTGCATTTCGTACGGATACATGTCCTCGTAGGACTTTTGGAATTCGGAGTTCATCGTGGCGATCATGATGCAATGTACCTTCGTTGCATCACACTCGTGAGTTTCAAAAGCGGTCATTTCGGCCGGAGTAGCGATTTCAGGGTTGATTTCCTCGAGCTTCTCATGGAGGACATACTCCTTATCCTCATAGCGAGCAATCGTGCGAATGTATCTTATCCATTAGCTAAAGTTTGTTCCATCAAAGGTGACCTTTTGACAAAGGCTCATCAAAGTGAATGAACTCGCAACAACATTGTTAGCGTTCAACATCTACAAATAGAAAGGACAAAGATAGATTAGAATATGAATCCCTAATTATCACCCAATAAGAAAAATTAGGGCTAGGATCCAACAACAATATTTACACATTAGAAGAGGGATGTCGTAATCTAATATGCAAAAAATTTGAAGGTAAGTGAATGACAATTCACTAATTCTCCATCATGAAAAACATAACTTTAAGTCCTAAATGTATTGAGAATTCCTAGGTTCGGATGAGATTCATTGAAACTTTAAATCTCGATATGCCCTTCTCGTTTGTGACTGCGATACCGAGGATCACAAAGCGGGTGTGAATTACCATGCAAATTTACATGGTTCCTTCATTGTAACAATCACCTATTCGATGTGCCGGTAAACCACACACGCTCCATCGAACTATGATAAACAATGAATCACCCTTTGCCACCTTCGCTTAGAACCAATTAGTCTGCCGGTAAACCACACACGCTCCACTAACTTCTTAGAAAGGTGCAAAGTGTAATTTCATGGGATTGCATCAATTCACTTTTCCTAAAGTAACTAAGATTGGGAAATTTTAAGAAAACATGTAGTTACTTTGTATTTCTTATTATACTTTAATGAGAGGATGAGGTTGCCCTATCCTACCCGTTCGGCTAACGACCCTCCACCGATCAAGCAAGCGGTGGGTGTGAGTGTACACCCATTAAGCGCCATTTTATAGGCCGCAACCTTATACCCACCTTATAGACCGGCTTCGTGAATGAGGCCTACTAACGGTAAGACTAGCATTTAAGTTATACATATATAGATATTAATCTTGTAATATTATATTAGTACAGGGTTGGATTTTAAACTTGTAAAATTCTAGGGTTTGAAATTTAAATTGTCTAAATTAAACTTTTAATCACAAAACATAAATTTCAAAACTTGAGGACAAGTTTTAAACATTTAAAACATAAAGGATCAAATAACAAATAATTTAAATTAACAATTAATCACATAATTATCCATATTTGATTTATTTATTGTTTCTTGAAAAACAATATACCAATTTAATCAAAATAATTAATAATTATCATATAAGGAAATTTAATATTTTATTAATTGATAAATATCTTCAATTAGATCAAAAATATAGTCATATATATCATAAAATCGAATTTGGGTTGATCTAATATGATAAAGGTAAGTTTCCATAAGATAAACATGGAAAAATCCCGATTTTGGCCCTTCCTGATGATCGGACTCGTTGAGTACCCAAACTGGACTCGCCGAGTCAGGCCAACTCGCTGAGTCCACTATGGGACTCGCCGAGTCCATGAATTAGAAACATAAAAAATCGAATTTTCCAGTTAAGATTCAAACATTCAAGCATCAATTTAATAGAAACCAATCTAGGCTCTGATACCACTGATGGGTTTTGGTCATATGAACATTCCTATGTGCACATACAAACCCTAATGCTTGGATCTAGGTTTCTCTAATTAAACATGCATTGAATCCAAGACTTTTAATGGCTAATTAGGTATAAGAACAATACAAAACCAGAGTTAGAAGCTTACCTTGAAACACTTGTTTGACCTTCTTGTTCTTGGAGCTTTAGAGTCACAATTGTCACTCCTCTAATGGCTTACAAACACCAACTGGCAAAGAGAATGATTTGAGAGAGAGGAAAGAGGAGGAAATCGGCCAGGGTATCCTTGCTGTAGAGGAGGTGTCGATTTCCCTATCCCAAGGGGTCTATTTATACTTGTAAGGCTCCTAGGGTTTCACCTTTAACCCTAATTGGATAACTTAGAATCTAAGTAATCCTAATCCTTTCCTTGGATATCCTTTGGACGATTTTGAGGCTTATCCTAGCCCTAGAAATCGTCCACCCTATATCCCATAAGGATTCATAGCCTAAAGTGTAACTATCAAACAATTGACAGTTTATACCCTCTTATTTAATTAATCTCTTTAAGTCACTAAATTAATACTAATTAATCTATGACTTATATTAATCAAATAACAATATTATTATTCCTTATATTATTCTCATAATATATTAATAATATCTATTCTCTCATAATAAATCATCCTACCAAGTTGCTATGGTGAAGGCAACCCAAAAGGACCATGCACAATCGGGTCAAATACTTGCCTAATATAGTTGCAGCCTTAGACACTATTCCAACACAAACGACATCACCACGAACTTATAATGACCATAGCGAGTTTGAATGGTTGTCTTCTGCACATCGTCGTCCCTGATTCACATCTGGTGATAACCCGATCACAATTTAATCTTGGAGAACCAAGATGCACCCTGAAGCTGGTCAAATAAATCATCAATCCTCGGGAGGGGATAATGGTTCTTCACCGTTACCTTATTCAACTCCCAATAATCTATGCACATCTGATGCGACTCGTCCTTCTTCTTCACAAACAGGATCGAGGCTCCCCATGGTGAACTTCTCGGCCAGATAAATCCCTTGTCTAATAGCTCTTACAACTGTGTAGACAACTCCTGCATCTCGGGATGAGCCAACTGATATAGTATCTTGGCCATCGAAGCCGCGCCAGGAACTAGATCAATCCTGAACTCTACCTACCTCTTCGGAGGTACCCCAGGAAAATCCTCTGGGAACACGTCCGGGTACTCCCGTACGGTAGGCACATCATGCACATTCATCTTAACCTTATCTCGGGTATCCACAACATAGGCGACATAACCTGCGCAACCCTGTTGAAGGTAGCGCCTAGCTCTCACTGCTAAACACAAAGTCGAACCATGTTGCAACTTCTCGCCCTGAATCACCAACCCTCCCATACTTGGGGTCCTAACTCGTACTAGCTGCTTCTCATAGGTGATCACCGCCCCATTGGGGATCAACCAGTCTATACCCACGATAACCTTATTCCCTCGCAGGGGGAATAGGGACTAAATCCACAGAAAACTGCTCATCAAACAACTACAATGTACATCCCCAATGAACCCTCACAACCCGAACGATACTTTATATCAAGTGGACAGTACAGCTTCCCTAGAGCTCTCATAATTCGCTTTCTCAGTGCGAGCGATACAAAAGATTGGGTAGCTCTCGAGTCAAATAATACCAGAGAAGATATATTATTCACAAGGAACAATCCTATAATAAAACACACTAACATGAGCAATAATCAATATAAATAAAGAGGTAAGGAGAAGATAGATACCTGTCACAACATCGGGAGCTGCACATGCCTCCTCTGCAGTCAGCTGAAAATCCCTGCTCCTTGCCGTAGGCGCCTCTGTCTGGCCCTGATGGCCATCAGTAATCCTAACTGTTGCAAGAGTGAGTGCCGCCACCTGTCCACCTGCTACTAAACTCAGACATTGGGACCTCTTTTGGCCCCTCTGGTTGCACTGAAAGCAAATCAATTTAGATATTGTCGTGATGATGGTAGCAAAACAATCCTTGCTGACGTGACCAGTTCGGCCGCACTTAAAGCAGCCTGAATTACCCGCCCTGCACGCCCCCTCGTGTATGTTTCTGCACTTGCCACAGCGGCTACGACCCTACTGGCTCTTCGATCTATCATCTGATACCTTGGGCTTTTTGTCGAGCTCCCTGTCTAAACACCCTTTGGTTTCCTCTTCTTCTCCGTCTCCAAATCCAGCCCCCTCTCCCGAGCCCTTGCTATCATATCCTCCAGCGTCTTACAGCTGGAGCGGCTAACAAAATATCGGATATCACTTTGCAGCATCTCATGGTATCGTGCCTTTTTCATTTCCTTGTCTGCCACATACTGCAGAACATGAAGGGACCTCTCCCTGAACATGACAGTGATCTTAGTCACCATCTCTGTCGTCTGTGGAGGTCTTGAAACTCCCGCGCAAGTTGCTGCACCTTAATCACAGGTGTGAACTCGACCTTAAACCTGGTCGTAAAGTCACCCCAGTTTGTAGCATCAAGGGCAACATCACTAATAACATGTCTAACCTCCTCCCACCAATCACGCGATGTGTCCTTCAGAAGGCAGGAAGCAAGTCAGACCTTGTTCCCCTCGGGACAATGTTTGATTCGAAAGGCATTGGCGACATCCGCCAACCACCTACTGCTAGCAGTGGGGTCCCTATACCCATGGTAGTATGGAGCTCCACAAGCTCGAAACTCCCTGAATGTCATCATGTGCGCCCCTATCATGGCCACCATCTCGATATGGAATGCACCCATCCTCTTATCAAGAATCTCCAAAATGTCGTCTTTGACCATGCCGAATATCATAGGAGTCTGGTCAATGATACTGCACATGATCTCAAATGAGATGAACTCTCTCATCTAATCATCAAGCTGCCCGACTCTAGAGCCCGAGCCTGTTCCCTCGTCGGCACTAGAACTGCCAACTGGTCTAGTGCGTAGCATCACCATACTGAAAACACACCATAAAAATCATTAGAATACATATCATAACTCAAGGGATCTCAGACACTATAGGTTCCCTAGGTTCATCTCAACCCTCCTTGACTCGAGTACGGATCCTCTGCTTTTAGTAGTACGAGCCCATACTACCTTCCACATCTATCTATACTTTCCTCAAGAATTACCTTGACTCCACCAAGTCCCTTTCACTATTACTTCTCTTAGCGCTAATCTCATCCTAGGCTTGCCCTAGGGTAATCTCCATCCCACTCTCTGCCATCAGCTTCATAAGAAGTCCCTGCTACCTTTCCCTAAATAGCTCACGAAAACCATTACTTATTACTAACACCAGATAATTCTTTGAATAAGAGGTCTCTCCCTACAACGACTAGACTCAAACAAGAGCTGCGAAATAATGGTAAACCTAACCTTCTGAAATTATTTAGTCCTCATAATATGTAACTTAGCGTATTTGTTTACTAGTTAATTAAAGATAGCCAGAACTCCTAAAAGTACAAAACAAGAAACATTCGAGCATTCAGTAAACAAAACCATGCATATCCTAATGAGGCCATCATATCACTGACTAGTCAGTACTAGCATGTAGTTCAATAAACTCATATAGTAGGCATACAAGACATCCTTCCTAGATCCTTAGCCCTAATCTAGCATTCAGTTCATATACACATACAACAAGCATACAAGGCATCCTTCCTAGATCCTTAGGCCCTAATCTAGCATGCAGTTCTCATAAGCATATTATATCATAACAAACATGTATGGGTAATTTAGGAGAACTTTCTTGAGTTCGGCTGAATGCATGCACCACACCCTTTTCTCTTTTGGAAATTCCTTTTATAAAAATGAGTTTCTTTTGAAAAATTTCATACCAAGTACTCAGTTTGAGTCCAGACACACTCGAGAGTGTGCCCGAATCCCTCAAACCAAGGTTGTGGTACCAACTTGAGACATCCCAAAAATCATGAACAAAAATTTCATTTTTAAATTATAAATAAACCATAGTTATTAAAATTATTCCATCCAAAAAACATAAGTCATAGTATCAAATCAGAGTATAATATCAAAACATTAGAGTAAACATCCTAGGCTAAACATCATGGTGTGTGCAATGCAGTCATCCCGAGCTCTTTCCCTTGCCACTGGAAGTACCTGAAACCAAAAAATGAAAACTATAAGCACAAAGCTTAGTGAGTCTCCCCAAACTACCACATACCATACACATAATCATACACACACACAGATATATATATATATATATATATATATATATATATATATATATATATCATGGGCCCCACTCGACATCGAACAGTGTCCAGCATCGGGCCCCGCCCGGCATCGAGCAGAGCTCGGTATAAATATAAACATATTAACATATACACATAGAATAATCTCAAAACATAGCATATAAACATTCCCAGGCCCCGCCCGACATCAGACCAAAATTCGAAAATAGATAAACATTAACCGGGCATTGCCCGACATCGGACCTTAATCCGTAATCATATAACACAGACACATGTAAGAATCACAAAGACATTAAGCATACAAACATTCCTTAGCACCGCCCGACATCGAATCGAAATCCGGAAACATATAAACCTACATCGGGCACCGCCCAACATCGGACCTTAGTCCATAACATACTAACATACATATACGGGCCGACATTGGTGCCTTCGACTCGTTCATACAGGAGGAAACTCACCTCTTATGTCGAATGATAGTTGAAACTTCTCTGCCCCAGAATCAGCTCTACACACTACCTGAATCAAAACAACCCCTTAGATACCAATTATGCTCATACTCCTTTTTAGGTCAACTATGGTTAAAGTCAAAGTCAAGGTGAAGTCAAAGTCAATACTCTGAGTTGACTCAACACGTTGAGTTTGCTCTTAAACTCATCGAGTTCCCATGAATCACAAAAACGTGAAATCGCGTTCCAACTCGTCGAGTTTTCCTTCAACTCATCGAGTTCTTCCCTTTATCAGAATCATGATTGTTTGACCCAACTCGTCGAGTTCCTCTTATGAACTCGCCGAGTTCCTCATAGTTCTTAGTCTATTAAGCCCTTTCCTCAGATCTAAGGTTCCAAAATATAGATCTAAATTGTTTCCATGGTATACATATGTAAAGTCGACAACTTGATGGCTTTGCATGCCTTAAATGGGCCTAATATCGAGATATAACAACCTACTTCTATAGATATGGTCTTTTCTTGAGTATGAACGGATTTAAGACCCTTTTTATGAATGTAAGGACCAAATAACACTGAGAATGGAAGTTTTAGCATCAAGACTATGAAGGTTTATCATGCTCCAACAATGGGGTAAAAAAGATCCATAAAACAAGACTAAGAGAGATCTAAGCCATTAAACATCAAGTTTGAGACTTTTTACCTCAGAAAGTTGCCAACGACGAACGAGATCCCAGATCTAGTGCTTCTCCTCAAGCTCACCGACCTTCTAATTCTTCAAAGTCCTTCACCAAGCACAAGAACACACAAAAATATACTCAAAACCTCTAGTTTCTCAAAAAGGAGCTCACAATATGATTTAGGGTTTAAGGAGGCTGATGAGGGGCTGATGGGAAGATTAAGTCCTTTAAATAGGGTGCAGAATCCTGGAAATTAGGGTTTTATTCCAGCCAATATACTCGTCGAGTTGATGCCTCTCAACTCGTCGAGTAGGTCACTTATTTACGCAACCCTTATAATCTATACTCAACGAGTTTGGGGCTTCCAACTCGTCGAGTTGCTCTTATTATTTGAATAAATAATAAATTAAATACATACCCTGATCTAGGCATTACAAGAACCTTCAAACTCATGGAGATGGAAGGTTTTAATAAGGGGTTCAAGGGTTTCTAGAATGCCCCATGTCGATCATTGAGGATTAAGATAATTACTTAATGTGAGATATTATTTAAATATTCAAATTAGGGTTATCTAGGGTTTCCTAACTCCACGATAAATAGACCCCTTGGATCTAGTGTTCGGTCACCCTATCATTCCAAGAGATTGCTGAAATTTCCTTTAACCCTCTCATCTCTCCCCATGCATCCTAGTTGTTAGGGTTGGGTGTGAGCTATTAGAGGCACGAGGCTTCTGGTGCTTTTTTCCAAGAGTCAATTTGAAAAAGGATTAACAATTATTTACAATAATAACTAGCATCTATGTAACCCTAAATCTTTTATGATTTTCAAAAATACCTAGGGTTTCATAGGGTTTTTATTTAATGTTCTTAGTTATAGCTTTCAATAGAAAAAACATATATCAAAAATAAGTTGGATGTGAACTTAAGAGTTTTAAGTTGTTTTTGATAGGTTTTAGGTAAACAAAAATTACTAAGTTAACCCTTAAGTTCACATGCATCCTAAAACAAGATCTAGGGTTTCTCTAGTTAAACATATAACAAATTAACAAAACTCAAGAACCCTAATACCCTAGGAGTATTTTCGAAAATATAAAATAGGGTAAAGAGATCTAACCTTGATTGTTGTTATTGTAAATAATAATTAATCATTTATTAGAATCTTCTAGAAGCAAGCACTTCAAGTGTAGTGCCTCTATTAGTTAACACCTAAAACATAGTAATAAGAAAACTTGGAGAAGGAGGAGAGATGCTAGAATTTTCATCTAGCTCTTTCTTGAGAAGGGTTCAAGGAAAATATGATGCTAGGAGGCTCTATTTATAGTGCAAAATAGAAGTCCTTGGATAACATAAATTCCTAATATAATAATATTATTTATATAAGGCAATTATCCATCTTCTTAATTATCTACATGGGATATTCTAGAACCCTTAGGAAACCCTAGGAAAACCATCCACCCTTCATGGGAGGAAGGTTCTGGAACCTCTTGTTAAACTATTGAACAATTACACTTTAACCCCTATACTTTTAATTAATTCTATTAATCCCGAAATTAATTCCAAGAGATCAATAATTATTAATTAAATAATACAATTTCTAATTAATATATTATTTTCATAATATATTAACAAATTGTTTATTTCAACTTATTAAATAACTAATAAACAAATAAATTATTCTCTCTCTCTCTCTCTCTCACAACAAGTCATCTTTTCAATTACTAGGTTTTTTAGGGCAACCCAATAAGGACTTTACTATTAATTCAAGTATACCAATTTAGTTATGGGCTTAGACACCTAATCCAACAGTCTCCCACTTAGATAAGTCTATAACTATAATTGCAGTATCACTTCTGAATTAATCAGCAAATGCTAACTTCCAAAAGATGTTGTGGAACTCTGATCCAATCATATATGTGTCCTAAGATAAGTGATCATATATTCCTCCATTCTACAAGATATCGTATAGATATGAGACATAGATTTTAATCAATCTCTTGTCCAAGATTTTGTTTCATGATTTCTGATTTGTGATAACGACATAAGACTTCAATTGAACACATCAATTTAGTCCTGGTTGGGCCCAACACAATAAGTCAACAACAAATCACCGAGGGACCCAATGATATCGCTTTTCCTATTAAGGAAAAAGGAACAAATAAACTTTAACTCATATGCTTGTATCCTTTACTCATCAAATCATGCATAGAAATACATTTTATAACATCATGTTACTAATGCGTTTAAATATCACTAATGCACAACCGACTTGTAAATTACAACTCATATATCTCCATTTCAAGAATATAAGATAGTATCATTTCAGAATTACTCGTGATAGAATCCATGAAGTAGTTCTCTGAGAACGGGTTTATCCAACACTTAAATCTCCATTTCTAAGTACACATGAACGTAGTAGCAAACCATTGCTATGTCTAAATCCTTAGACAATCTACAATCCAATTCATGACAGTCTTAATTCACTACTTACTTCAAAAAGTAGGATCGACTGTGGATATTTTAATAATCAAATTATTAGGGAAGTTAAAACATGCAAATTATGAAACACAAGAATAAATAATTGACAAGGTAGTAAACAAACTCATAAATAACTCATATTATTATATCACCAAAATCAATTACATTTATTTTTGCTACAAATTTCAAAACTAATCTAACTATCAAAACTAATATCATCTCTCAGCCCGATGCTCCTAGCATGCTGAGTGTGTTTTGCTTTAGTCATACCCTTTGTGAGGGAATTTGCAGGATTCTCTTCAGATTATACCTTCTTCAGGATGAGGTGACCTTCTTCTACTCTATGTATGATGTAATGGTACTTTTTGTAACATCTCGAAATATCAAGAGTTGAGTTGAAGGGCTAAAAGTGTAAATTTTGAAGGGCGACTCGGCGAGTCCATGGATGGACTCGGCGAGTAGGGTCGCGACTTTGGTCGTGTGTCAAGTGGCCTACTCGGCGAGTCCAAAGATGGACTCGGCGAGTCCAAAGATGGACTCGGCGAGTAAGTGCTGAGTGGAGAAAACCCTAATTCTCGGGGTTGAGCCCTATATAAAGAACTTAACATCCATCCCCCTAGCCTCTTTACTCATCCTCAAGTCCAGAAACCCTTAGCATTCGTGTGTGAGTGGATTAAAATGCATTTGGGAGCTTGAAGGGTAATTTTTGAAGGAATCTTGGGAGTTTGGAGGCTTGGAGCAAGGGGTTTTGCTTGGGTTCGAGTTTCATTGCAGTTGGGGCGTTCTTTTGAGGTAATATCTTGTTCTTGGGCTGTTTCTCATATGGATTCATCATTTTTGGGGTTTATGGGGAGCTTATCTTAGTATGTTTTGGAGTTTGGAGGTTAGATCTGAGGTTGCTACCTCAGATCTGGAATGGAGAAGGTATTGAGTGCATTAAAGTCCCTGTGTTTGAGTACTTAGTGAAGCCATCATGTCCCAAACCCTAGCTCTAAAGTGTTTAAGGCCTAGATCTCTTTGGATTCACGTAAAGTTTTCCACTTTACGTGATGGATGGGTTGTAGGAGGCTAGATCTATGTTTTGGATCAATTGCATGGCCTGGAATGATTTTTTATGGATTCAGATCGGTGGTACTCGGCGAGTCTCATAGGTAGACTCGACGAGTTGCTTGAAGATGAGTTGGAACTCGACGAGTTGGATGAACAACTCGGCGAGTAGGTTGAAGATAGCCTTAGACTCGACGAGTCTGTTCTTGGACTCGGCGAGTCTTGTCAAAAACTACCAATATTTTCTGGTTGAGTCGAGAATCAGTGAGTCAAGGGATGACTTAGTGAGTTGGACAGGACAGAACTCGGAATCAGTGAGCTCGGCGAGTCAGTAGGCCGACTCGACGAGTAGGGTCAACATGGAAGGTTGACTTTGGCCAGGACGTTGACTTTGATCGGAGTTGAGTTAGTTGACTTTTAGAGGACTATCAGGCTAAGTGTCGCTTTGTTATTGGTAGCTCGGAGAGTAGAGGAGCAGCGTTTCAGACGGTGGTTGGTTAGCAGTCCAAGGGTTACCAACAGGATTCAGCAGTTCAGGTGAGTTTCCTTCCAGTAGGAACGGGTCTAAGGCCACAATGCCGGCCCGTTCAGTTAGCAGTAGTTTTCGGACTTCGGTCTGATGCAGTAGTTAGCATGTTTGATGCCTTCGTGGTTCAGACAAGATTATGTGTTATGTGTTATGTGTTATGTGTTCCGGGCTACGGCCCGATGCTATATGCAGTATATGTGTTCATGCTAGTTGATATGTTATGCCATGCTATGTTCAGTCAGTTTCCGGACTTCGGTCTGATGCAGGGGGCAAGGCCCCAGATAGTCCGGACTTCGGTCTGATGCAGGGGACAAGGTCCCAGTCAGTTTCCGGACTTCGGTCCGATGCAGGGGGCAAGGCCCCAGTTAGTCTGGACTTCGGTCTGATGCAGGGGACAAGGTCGCAGACAGTTTCCGGACTTCGGTCCGATGCAGGGGGCAAGGCCCCAGTTAGTCCGGACCTCGGTCCGATGCAGTGGGCAAGGCCCAGTATGTGCTTTATATGTTCTTGTATGGTATGTGGTAGTTTGGGGGAGCTCACTAAGCTTCGTGCTTACCGTTTCAGTTTTTGGTTTCAGGTACTCAGTTTTCAAAGGTGGAGCTCGGGAAGATTGCAGTGCACACACCATAGACAGCTAGCCTGGGATGTTTTACTCTGATAATAAGTTTGTATTTCGAATTAATGCTACGAAATTATGTTATGATTTATGATACGGTTTTTATGAATATGGTTTTAGTAATGTTTTTAAAAGAAAATTTTAGTCGTGATTTTTGGGATGTTTCAAGTTGGTATCAGAGCCTTGGTTTGAGGGATTCGGATACACTTCGAGTGTGTCTGAACTCAAACTAAGGAAATGGTAAAAGGTTTTCAAAAGAAAGACATTTTCGAAAGAAATTTTTAGGAAAGAAAGAGTTTTTGAAAAAGCAAAAAGAAATTTTAGAAAGAAAAGAACTTTAAAAAGAGAAAAGGGTGTCGTGCATGCAATCAGCCGAGCTCAAGTAAGTACCCCAAAATACCCATACAATTTTATGATTTGATTATCAGTTAATAGTACAGCATGCTAGATTAGGACTAAGGATCTAGGGAGGATGCCTTATGTGCCTGTTATATGTGCTTTTGATCTGCATGATAGTGCTGAATAGTCAGCAGTAGGATAGCCTGATTAGGTTATGCTTGAGTTTATGAGTCGTGTTGCATGCTAGTTCAGATTCTTGCTACGTGGATATGATTGCTTGAGTATGTTATGGTTAGATTTTTCCCTTGTCCGAATGCTGCTTGCTTTGTGCATTGTGGGATTCTGAGTGATGGGAGTTAGCTATTAGGTGGATACGACACATCACATGTGATCAGGGTTGAATAATACCAGAGTGTTGGATTTGGTCTTATTTCGCAGCTCTCGTTTAAGTCTAACCGTTGTAGGAACGAGTCCTTTACTTGAAGGATTATCTGAGCCTCGTCACATGTGATGGTATCCAGGTGATGGCTGATTGGCATCACAATGAGACCTTCAGTAGCTGAGGGCTGGTCTGAGTGGAGTCAGAGGTTTCCCTAGGGCAAGCCTAGGATAAAAGTAGCAGAGATCAGTAGCAGTAGTAGTAGAAAAGGGACCCGGTGGAGTCAAAGCAATTCTTGAGGAAAGTACGGATAGATGTGGAAGGTAGTATGGGCCCGTACTACTGAAAGCAGAGGATCCGTACTCGATTCGGGAAAGGCCGAGACAAGACTGGGAACCTGGAAGTGAGTATTTCGGTATGGTGACATCGCAAGAGGGACCAGCGGGCGGATCAGGCGCTGGAGTGGGATCAGGCTCAGGTTTAGGGACCGAGCAGCTTGAGGAGCGGATGAGACAGTTGATATCAGCTGAGGTTACGCGCAGTATTCTAGCTCAGACTCCTGTGATCTTTGGCACGGTCAAGGAGGGTATATTGGAGATTTTGGATGAGAGGTTGGGAGCCTTCCGTACTGAGATGATGGCTTTGTTAGGAGCGCGTACCTTGACGTTTCTGGAGTTCAGGGCTTGCGGGGCACCAGATTATCATGGGGCTAGGGACCCCATCGCTTGCAGCAGATGGTTGGCTGATGTTGCCAACGCATTTCGTATGAGCCGGTGTCCTGAGGAGGACAAGGTCAGACTCGCTTCCTGTTTTCTGAAAGACAGAGCGAGGGATTGGTGGGAAGAGATTGGTCATGCTTTGGGTGGTGACACCGCGTTGGATGCGATGACTTGGAGTGACTTCTCAGCTAGGTTCAGGGTGGAGTTTTTGCCGATTATTGAGATGCAGCAGTTGGCCCGGGAGTTTCAGGATTTGACGCAGACTACTGAGACTGTGGCGGAGATCACCGCCAAGTTCAGGGAGAGAGCCCGTCTTGTTCCGCAGTATGTCGTGGATGAGGAGATGAAGAAGGCACGATATCATGAGATGCTGAGGGATGACATCAGGGAGTTCGTGAGCAGGTTCGGCTGTAAGACGCTGGAAGATATGATTTCTCGGGCCAGGGAGAGGGAAATTGATTTGGAGCAGATCCGGAAGAGGAAGCCGGATGAGGTTCAGGTAGTCGCAAGTTCGGGCAAAAGGCCCAAAGGATCGGATTCGAGATCGAGGGATTTTCAGGACCGCAGTCGGTGCGGAAAGTGCGGCAGGGCGCACGGGGGCACGTGTAGGAGTGGTAGTGGTGGTGAGTCTGGTTGCTTCAGGTGCGGTCGGTCTGGTCATTTTAGCAGGGATTGTACTGTCACCGTCACTCAGGGATCAGATTTGATATGTTTACACTACAATCAGCGGGGCCACAAGGAGGCCTAGTGCCCGAGTTTGTTTTCTGCAGGACAGGTGATGACACCTGCCCCTGCAACCTTGAGGATCACGGGCGACCGTCAGGTCCGTGTTGAGGCGCCTGCAGCGGGAGGCAGGGCTTTCCAGATGGTTACTCTAGAGACGCGAGCAGCACCGGACGATGCAGGTATGCGACTTCCGTTTCAGTTCTCTTATTTTGTGCATGATTATATTGTTACAGTTCTGCATCATTATCGGTTGAGCATTTCATTTTTTGAGCGGTTTGATTGTGATCAAGTTATATGCCATCTGCATACCTTGGATATTTGGTTATTAGAAAAGCGTTGGGTTTTATCGAAGAAAGTTACTTAGGGTGCAGTATTGTAGCATGCCTTGGAGGGACTCGATATGTCTCGCTAGTTCGAAGCCGTATAAGTATTAGAAATGGAATGGTTAGATCCCTAGCTATGGTAATCGTGGGATTCCTCAGCAGATTAATTATGGAATGGTAGCAAGGATTGGGATTTCTATTCATTGAGCAGCGAGGTGTGAGCAGGATCGAAGTGGGGGAGAATTCTCTGAGTATGCGAGGGCAAGAGCACGCTGACCCGGAATGAGTGCACAATCTTTGAAAAGAATGGATAGTAGCATAGCAATGGGTGGATCAAGGAGTTCAGAATTGGGAGTTTGGGGATCTTCCCAACAGTTAGTTCATGTAATCGATATGGTTAGTAGCTTATTGGGAATCCAGGTTGGAGGACCGCCGATAGGACTCTATTGAGTCGGGCGAAGGATCTTGAAAAAGGTTAGCACGAGATGTTCCGTATTAGTAGTCGGGGGTAGAGACAGCATATAGGGTTGTGTGGATTCAGGAGTTGGAAGTTTGGAAACTTCCCCAATGTTAGTTTCATGTTATGGATTAGTAGACGGTTGGTTTGGGGATCAAGTCGAAGAATTCCTCAACGGACGTTAATTTAATCAAGGATATAAGATGTCGAGGTTGATGTAGCATCCGATGATTGAGGACTGATGTTGAGAAGTCAGGATGAGGAATTGCTAGCAGATCTAGGGATAGTCAGGAAGTCCCCGGAATAGTGATTCGTAAGCAGTCGAATAGTAGTAGTAGTGTTGTAAGTCTGCGGGGGTAGCCGTAGCGTACACTAGCAGTCAGATATTAGTAGTAGTGTTGTAAGTCTGCGGGGGTAGCCGTAGCGTACACTCGCAGTCAGATAGTAGTAGTAGTGTTGTAAGTCTGCGGGGGTAGCTGTAGCGTACACTAGCAGTCAGATAGTAGTAGTAGTGTTGTAAGTCTGCGGGGGTAGCCGTAGCGTTCACTAGCAGTCAGATAGTAGTAGAGTGATGTAAGCCTGCGGAGGCAGACGTAGCGTTCACTAGCATCCAGACAGTATTAGGGAGTTGTAGGTCTACGGGTGTGACCGTAGCATTCGCCAGGTTAATAGACAGCATGAGCGCGTTATCTGGACGCAAAAAAGGGGAAAGCAGTAGTACCCACCAGTTCGTGTGCAGCAGCGAGCATATATAAGTCCATGGGTTAGATTTCGAATTTTCTAGAGTTTAGTCATGGTTGAGCTAGCCATGCGACAGATGGATCGTCAACACAGTCATGAGATCAGGGAAGTAGTGAACCATTGGGATTCATGCATGTTAAGGGTTACCATTAGCCTGGGAGCCATTATTATAGTCTTGTATTTGTTGACGATTGGAACCGGTCGGTTGGATCGGGAGGTCGTTAGGACCACAGTAACAGGATGATTAGTGGAAGCTAGTTCTAAAGAAAGGTTTCGTTCCAAACAGTTCAGTGTTTCAGGCAGTTCAGTGTGTCAGGCAGTTCAGTGTTTCAGGCAGTTCAGTATTGCAGGCAGTCCAGTGTTTCAGGCAGTTCAGTGTTTCAGGCAGTTCAGTGCTTCAGGCAGTTCAGTGTTCCAGGCAGTTCAGTGTTCAGATGTTTGTAGTATTTTTGAGCAGTATTAATTTTGTGTCGGACTGCGAGTTCAGCCTTATTAATTGGACCTGGGTGGTCTCAGTTCATCCGAAAGCCAGATGTGGAATAGTAGAATTTTCAGTCTATAGCAGTGCAAGTATGCAGGTATGGAGTTTTGGGATTCCCAGCTTGTTTCGGTGAAGGAATTGTGTAGTAGTGGTTCATCCTGAGTGATGTTTTGAGGGTCGTCAGTGTGATGGATTTTCCTAACCCGAGGGTGCTAGAGCTAGTTCAGCATGTGCATGCGATTGCAAGAAGAGAACTCATGGGAGTTGCTTTGAAGAGTGTGTCTTTCTGTCAGCATGGAATGGATAGAGTTGGACTCAGATCGGAAATCGGGTGGTGTATAGTTATTTATAGCTCATATGGGTCGAGTAATGGTTGTGATTTGGAGCAGTGTTGCATCATGAGTGGTACTCAGTTGTTGTGTGTGGTTATCAGAGGGTAAAGCCGGTGCGCGGTTTGAGACGGTGGTCAGGACACTGAGAGGAAAGAGAAAGTGAGTTCGAGTTTCGATGGGTATGCCTTGAGGGAACTGGTCCGGTTAAGGCCAGGTGGTGTGTTGTGGGAGTATTTTTGGAGATGAGTTGTCGTAGGCTTCGAGGACGAACCCTAATTTAAGTGGGGGAGAATTGTAACATCGCGAAATATCAAGAGTTGAGTTGAAAGGCTAAAAGTGTAAATTTTGAAGGGTGACTCGGCGAGTCCATGGATGGACTCGGCGAGTAGGGTCGCGACTTTGGTCGCGTGTCAAGTGGCCTACTCGGCGATTCCAAAGATGGACTCGGCGAGCAAGTGCTGAGTGGAGAAAACCCTAATTCTCGGGGTTGAGCCCTATATAAAGAACTTAACATCCATCCCCCTAGCCTCTTTACTCATCCTCAAGTCCAGAAACCCTTAGCATTCATGTGTGAGTGGATCAAAATGCATTTGGGAGCTTGAAGGGTAATTGTTGAAGGAATCTTGGGAGTTTGGAGGCTTGGAGCAAGGGGTTTTGCTTGGGTTCGAGTTTCATTGCAGTTGGGGCGTTCTTTTGAGGTAATATCTCGTTCTTGGGCTGTTTCTCATATGGATTCATCATTTTTGGGGTTTATGGGGAGCTTATATTGGTTTGTTTTGGAGTTTGGAGGTTAGATCTGAGGTTGCTACCTCAGATCTGGAATGGAGAAGATCTTGAGTGCATTAAAGTCCCTGTGTTTGAGTGCTTAGTGAATCCATCATGTCCCAAACCCTAGCTCTAAAGTGTTTAAGGCCTAGATCTCTTTGGATTCACGTAAAGTTTGCCACTTTACGTGATGGATGGGTTGTAGGAGGCTAGATCTATGTTTTGGATCAATTGCATGGCCTGGAATGATTTTTTATGGATTCAGATCGGTGGTACTCGGCGAGTCTCATAGGTAGACTCGGCGAGTTGCTTGAAGATGAGTTGGAACTCGACGAGTTGGATGAACAACTCGGCGAGTAGGTTGAAGATAGCCTTAGACTCGACGAGTCTGTTCTTGGACTCGGCGAGTCTTGTCGAAAAGTCCCAATATTTTATGGTTGAGTCGAGAATCGGTGAGTCAAGGGATGACTCAGTGAGTTGGACAGGACAGAACTTGGAATCAGTGAACTCGGCGAGTCAGTAGGCCGACTCGACGAGTAGGGTCAACATGGAAGGTTGACTTTGGCCAGGACGTTGACTTTGATCGGAGTTGAGTTAGTTGACTTTTAGAGGACTATCAGGCTAAGTGTCTCTTTGTTATTGGTAGCTCGGAGAGTAGAGGAGCAGCGTTTCAGACGGTGGTTGGTTAGCAGTCCAAGGGTTACCAGCAGGATTCAGCAGTTCAGGTGAGTTTCCTTCCAGTAGGAACGGGTCTAAGGCCACAATGCCGGCCCGTTCAGTTAGCAGTAGTATCCGGACTTCGGTCCGATGCAGTAGTTAGTATGTTTGATGCCTCCGTGGTTCAGATAGGATTATGTGTTATATGTTATGTGTTATGTGTTCCGGGCTACGGCCCAATGCAGTATGCAGTATATGTGTTCATGCTAGTTGATATGTTATGCCATGCTATGTTCAGTCAGTTTCCGGACTTCGGTCCGATGCACGGGGCAAGGCCCCAGATAGTCCGGACTTTGGTCCGATGCAGGGGGCAAGGCCCCAGATAGTCCGGACTTCGGTCCGATGCAGGGGACAAGGTCCCAGTCAGTTTCCGGACTTCGGTCCGATGCAGGGGGCAAGGCCCCAGATAGTCCGGACTTCGGTCCGATGCAGGGGACAAGGTCCCAGTCAGTTTCTGGACTTCGGTCCGATGCAGGGGGCAAGGCCCCAATTAGTCCGGACTTCGATCCGATGCAGGGGACAAGGTCCCAGACAGTTTCTGGACTTCGGTCCGATGCAGGGGGCAAGGCCCCAGTTAGTCCGGACCTCGGTCCGATGCAGTAGGCAAGGCCCAGTATGTGCTTTATATGTTCTTGTATGGTATGTGGTAGTTTGGGGGAGCTCACTAAGCTTCGTACTTACAGTTTCAGTTTTTGGTTTCAGGTACTCAGTTTTCAAAGGTGGAGCTCGGGAAGATTGCAGTGCATACACCATAGACAACTAGCCTGCGATGTTTTACTCTGATAATAAGTTTGTATTTCGAATTAATGCTACGAAATTATGTTATGATTTATGATACGGTTTTTATGAATATGGTTTTAGTAATGTTTTTAAAAGAAAATTTTAGTTGTGATTTTTGGGATGTTTCACTTTTTTCGATATGCCTGGACTTCCAGGATCTCATGTTTCCTTTATTAAAGTAACATCCCCTTCATTATCGTTGAACAGTTCTATAGGCTCCTAAATGGATGGAACGACTCCGAGATCTCCAATGAAGTTCCTGAACCAAGCTGCTTCCTTTGATCCTTCACTTGCAGCTATGTACTCTTATTCACAAGTGGAATCAACCACCATGTCTTGCTTGGAACTCTTCCAAGTAACCGCTCCTCCGTTCTATAAGAACACCAAACCATATTGAGAATGAAGTTGTCCCTATATGTTTGAAAGCTAATATCATTGTAGCACTTTAATTTCAATGTATTAGTGCCACCAAGCACTAGGACCCATTCCTATTTCCTACGCAAATACTTGAGAATATTTTAACCGCTATCCAATGAGCGTTACTCGGATTTTGCTGATGCCGACTAACCATGCTCAAGGTAAACGATACATATGGGAGAGTACATGTCATTGCATACATGATCTCTCCAACTGTCAAAGCATAAGGGGCTCGACTCATTTCCACTATCTCAACATCAGTACTCGGACAATAAGTCTTACTTAATTTGGTATTGCTCAGGATAGGTAGTTCTCCCTTCTTGGAATTTTCCATACTTAAACATTTTACCAAATAGGTACTTTGACTAAGTCCAAGTAGTCTTTTCTTTCTATCCCTCAAAATCCTTATCCCTAAAATATAGGCAACCTCACATATATCCTTCATAGCGAAAGACTCTCCAAGGCAAGACTTAACCTCTTGTAGAGTTGGAATGTCTTTTCCTATGATTAGTATGACATCAACATATAATACTAACAAGGTTACTATACTCCCAATGGCTTTGACATATATGCAAGACTCATCTTCACTTCTAGAAAAACCAAACTCTTTGACTTTTTCATGGAAGCAAAGATTCCAATTGCGAGATTCTTGTTTTAATCCATAAACGGATTTCTCAAGCTTACATACTCTATTAGGGAACTTGGCATCTATAAAACCCTATGGCTGACTCATGTAAACATCCTCAGCTAACTTCCCATTAATGAAAGTGGTTTTGACGTCCAGTTGCTATATTTCATAATCATGAAATGCAGCAATGGCAAGCATAACCCTAATAGATTTACTCTTAGCCATTGGTAAGAAGGTCTCATCATATTCAATCCCTTAGGTTTGAGTAAAGCCCTTCACAACCAGTCGTTCCTTGAAAATATGTACCTTTCCATTTATGTTTGTCTTGTTCTTGAAGATCCACTTGCATCCAACTCTCTTTCGACTAGGTACACGGTCAACAAAATTCCAAACTTGGTTTTCATGGATGGACATTATTTCGTTGTCCATTAACTCATTCCACTTTGTAGCCTTAGGACCTACCATTGCTTCCTTATAAGTTAGCTGGCTCATCCAAATTTACCAGTTTACTATCATTGATTCCAACACTCCATCCTTTTGGAGTTGGGTGATGCGTTTCTTCTTAATGTGCTTAAGAAGATAATGCCACAATGATGCTTTTCTTTCCAAATTGAAATGACTTTAAGAGAAATGAAGTGGATCTTGAAAATAAGACTTGATTTTTTTCTTTTCCTTTCATCTCGAGAACACGAATGTTTATTTCCCTTTATTGAATTCAAATTCGGAAACACAAAAATACAATCTTCTTTCTACTTCTTTTATCTTTTTTTCTTTCCCATTTTTTTCTTTATTAAAACTTGGGATCACATCGTAAGGTTTCCACCACTAGGCTAATTCCACAGACTCTTTGGTGGTAGAGGGGGAGAAAAAGTTCGAGAAATTAGGGGTTTATGAGAATCAAAAAAGGTGCACAAAATTTTAGTTAAGAGAACGATAGCACCTATAGATTAAATTAGAAATTAAGCGGAGGTCTTTTAAATTTTGGGAATTACGAGCATGGTAAAAATTTGATTTTCCAGAGACTTATGACCGTACAAAAAATATGTTCCATAAACAACAATAATATATTGGCTCAAAAGGAAAAGGAACAGTCCCCCTAGCTCTCGCTAGGGGGCTCGCTAAGCCCTTAACGAGAGAGAGAGAGAGAGAGAGAGAGAGAGAGAGAGAGAGAGAGAGAGAGAGAGAGAGAGAGAGAGAGAGAGAGAGAGAGAGATGCATACTGGGAAGGTGGCTGAAGTCAATCGGAGAGGAAGCCAAAATCGATAAAGAAGAAAGTTGATTTTCCAGGACTCCAAAAGGGAGAGACAGGAAAGTGAGAGGAGAATTCAGAGAAACAAGTGAGAAATCATTTTTTTTTCGGTTGTCCACCACTTTTTCGAATTCTATATGTTCCTTAATTTTCTTTTTGGGGAAAATGAATTCAGTTTTGTTTTCCATTCTCTCTTTTTAATGTTAAACAAACAATAGAAATAAAATCAATTCAATTCCATTTTTTTTAATTCCGTATCAAACATGTCGTAATGGTAATTTTCCTGGCAAAAGAATAAATTTCAAATTTGAGAAAAAAACTACTCAAGATTTCAAGAGCATGTCAAAATATTGCTTAATTAACAAATCTGAAGTTTCAAAAAAAAAATCTTTCACTTTTATTGAAATCTTAAAAAAACTAAAAAAACATCACAAATAAGATGTATAAAAGTTATGAAGGCATAAGGACATAAAATAAACCATTTGATTAAAAAATTGATGTACATAAACATTTTAAAATGACGATTTTATACAAAAGTTTTAAAAAAAATAGTCGATGTAAAAACGAAAACGAAAAAGATACATATTATATATTTGTTTAAATTCATGATGGTTATTTTGGAAATGATGGTTGTTTTAGCAAATCCCCCAAACTAATACCTTCTATGGTCATTTTTATGAACTATAAATAAATGTAATTCATAAGACTTTTTGAATCTAGTTAAGATACATTATATGGATTGTAACAATAATTTAATAAAAATATAATAACTATAACAATATATTAATAATATAACAATATAATTATGTAATAAAATAACATAAAATTAAATAATTCACTTTTGTATTTGCAAGCGGAAGAGTGATTTTGGCCTTTTGCAAGTGATTTGCAAGATTATTGCCGTTCAAAATTTTTACAAGATAATTAATTAGCAAGGGTCATGCCCTAAATTCTATAGACTAATTAATTGTTTTGGAAAATGGATTAGGAAACTAGTTATCTATTTGTTTGTTTTTGTTTATATTTAAATAACTTTCTTATATACTATATGATTAACCGATAAATTTATTAAAAGTGTTCAAATATTACTATCAATTACCAACTATTCCAGGTTAGATCTTACTTGACGTATACATGATATTTAGATGACAAATAAAAACATAAAAATGATTTAGAAGGATAATTATCTTTTTATTTTATTTTGTTATAAATTATGTTCTTATACCATTGACCATCGAACTATGAAAAGTGTTCAAATGTTATGATTTGTAACTAATATTCAATTTTGATGATTAAGTAACTTTGTAATACATATTCGAAAAACAAACCACCATTGCTAACTTCATTGAATCTTGTTCGAAGAACTTGTATCAACATCTGCAGGTGTATGTCCTATGAACAAACCAACATGACCCATGAGCTTATCTTTTCTTGAAAACGTCGTCCCACAAGAACACCGCCATTTCACATCCCCACAGTGCTTCTCATGAGTCCTTAAATCCGAAAGCACAGAGAACTGCTTCTGTTGACACCTCTTACACGAATACATCTTCGGACAATGGCTCCTTTTATAGTGATTCTTCATGCAAACCATCGACTTCAGTGGCTGAAACTTCTCATGCTTACGATTCCATCTACACCCTTCTTGCGGACACGAATACTTTCTTGCTGGTTTCACTGTTGTGCCACCATTTAGGGGGTTCGATAAAGCCGCAGTAGACTTATATTCGTCTCCATGCGCCCTCATGTGCATGCGTAAATTCGCATCTCGTTTGAATCCTTTACCACACACTTGACAATAGTGTGTATATTTCGCTAACAAATCGGCTGCATCCATTTCTATGATGTCGTACCCAGTTCCACTGTGTCTATCTCTTTGAACCTGCAACTCTTTCCGCTTTTCTAAAAGATTGTCCTCGTTTCTCGTGTTAAAGTTAACGATACCGAAACTTTTCTCTAATCCTCCACCGGACCACTTAAACACGTCGTTTGGTTGGTCAAACTGGTGATCAAACTCATGGGTGTTGTCAATCTGGTTGGTAACAGGAGTACTACCAATGTTTTGGCAAGCGAACATGACGTTAGACGCGATAACGATGATTTCTTGTAGCAAACCGGCGAGGTTCTCCATGTTAACGGAGGTTGATGAGTTGGAAGAAGTCATGGATTGAGTTTGTGTTTGGGTGAAGAACATGTCGGCGATGGTTTGAACCTGCTGGGCTTTGTCTCTGAGGATCGAGAGGTTGAAGACGATGGAATCGTTTGTTGGTGATTGTAGAGAGGATGCAAGAACATCCTCAAACGTGTTTGAGAAACAATAATTCGGGTGGGCCGCCATTTGCAAAAGGTTGTTTTTGGTGGAAGTATAAAAGGAGGTATTTATCCGTTAAGTGTCAATTTTCTAAATTATTAAAATTAATGGAAAACGATTAAGTCAACTTATGAGTAGAGTTAAACCCATCACCAATTACGACCTTCCTCACATAACCCCAGCAACCACAGCGTCACAAATCATAATATTCATTTTCAACTTATTTTTAATCAAAGTCGTTGTAAACTAATCCCATAGGCATATGTAGTTATGTAATTTTATTATAATTTCCAAAAAATAATGATTCATGCATGATCAGTTTACTTATCTAGCTAGTTTCTGAAAAGTTATAGTAGCAGGATGACTGGATATGCTGAATACGGTAATCTTTACATCAAACCTAATGTCAAAATGTACATCTTACTGTTGATTAATTATTAATTTATTATGTTGACGTTCCATCCAGTGTGGCTAAATCTCAACGTTCACGTCACTAGCGGTTTCACTTTCAACTGTAGACAGGACCAATTCTTTTATGACCCGCTTTATAAAAGGGTAGAAGTTTGTCCGGCTCACGTGTTTGACAACATTGTGCCTATCGTTCTAAACTAACGAAATACTGTTAGTTTCATTATTAAAAATAGAAGAGTACAATTAGTCAATTACAATGAAACATTGAAAGTAAAGAAAAAAACAATATAAATAGAAAAACTAAATAGGTTAAAGTTAGCTAAATGGCTAAAGGGGCCAAACACAGGGCGGTCCTAAGGGGGTCTAAGCCATTAGTGAAACACACTCTGTATCTTGTGTGCACCGGCAACACCTAGTTTCCGTGTACGCAGTGGTAATTTTTTCGAAATTTTTTTTTTACTTATCGTGCCACTACGTAAAAAAAACCGGCAACTACGTAAAAAAAATTGACAACTACATAATTTTTTTGTCACTCTATTGGATCAAGGAATGCCAAAAATATATTTACAACCTAAAGTTATAATTAATTATTTAGTTTATAACTTAAACTTTTAATTAGTAGCCCAAAAACATTATTAATTGTAGCCTTAAAAAACAAATAAGCCTAAAAATAAGCCCAATGACATTTGTAAGATAGTCCAATTGGGAGTTTGGACTTGGTCCACTTGGACATTTCATTAACCGGATTAAAGAAAAAATGAAGGAACATATGCCAAAAAAAAATTGTCAACATCAGAGGGAAAATACGAAGCTTCTCTGCTTCTGTGAAGGCTAAAGGCTTCGATCGACTATTCGACTGATCGACATCGGCAGAAAAGAAAAAAAAATCGAATCGCTGGCCTGTCTTGCTGCAATCTTTCTTCCATTCCTTGAGCAAAAATCAAATCTCATTAACCCATTGTTCGATTTGACTCCAAGACTCCAAGTAATCTCCAAACCCTAACCTAAGAATGAAGCAAGTAAGTTGAAATTTTTGCTAATTTGTTTAGTTTGAAATCGAAATTGCTATGTTTTTATCTTGAATTGTTGAAATTGCTCTGTTTCTATGGATTATATTGACTTATTGCTTGATTTGGTGAAATAAAATTGCTATAATGCTATGTCTCAAGTCTCAGTCTTATTGGAATTGTTAAAATTGTTATGTTTCTATTGATGTTATTCACTTATTGATGTTATTGACCAATTTGGTATGCTTTTATTGAAGATATTGGATGATTTGGTGAAATTAGTAGTTATTTAGCTTAATGTTGAATTGTAGATTACCCTTGGTGGTTTTCTTGGAAAAAGACCAAGACCTAATCCTAATGAAAGTGGTGAAGGATCTTCCCAAACACCAATCACCAATCAATCAATTCCTTCTGTTTCTAATGCAATTCCACAAACACCATGCTCTAATGAATCTAATGAAACTGTTGATTTGAAAGATCTTCCAAAGGACCCGGCAGATAGGCCAAAGATTACAAGTTATAAATCAAATGTAAGAGATGATGTAAGAAGAGCTTATTTGCTTCAAGGGCCATGTCAAATAATGTCACATAAGTTTCCAAAAAAGAAAATAGGTGATAGATTAAGAAGCTTCGTTCCTTCATGGTTTAAAGATTTTGATTGGTTGGAATATAGTGTGAAAATGAATAGAGCATATTGTTTATATTGTTATGTGTGTGGAGACCTCATGGGACAAAAAGGAGGGAGAGATGCATTTGTTTCCCAAGGTTTTGATACTTGGAATAAAAAAAATGCATTTCGGACTCATGAGGGTAGTATTGATAGTTTTCACAACAAAGCAAGAGAAAAATGTGATTTTCTATTGAGAGAAAAACAAGCTATTGATGTACTCTTGAGGAGGCAAACCGAAGCGGAGGACCATAAATATAAAGCTAGATTACGTGTTTCTATTATTGTTGTTAGACTTTTATTGAAAACCGGTTTACCGTTTCGTGGTCATGACGAGTCGGTTAACTCGGAAAATAGAGGGCTTTACATTGAAGTGCTAAAAGCCATGCGAGAGACTAGTGAAGATATTTTCAACAATACTTTAGAAAATGCTCCTAAAAATAATCAACTTATTTGCCCAAAAATTCAAAAGGAACTTGTGCAATGTTTTGCACAAGAAGTACTTTTGAGTATTCGCTAAAAGATTGGGCAAGATGTATTTGCTTTATTAGTTGATGAATCTAGTGATATCTCAAAAAAGGAGCAAATGGCTATTGTTTTGCGATATGTTGATAGTCTTGGCTTTGTGAATGAAAGATTTATTGGACTTGTTCACTTGAAGGACACATCCACGTTGACACTAAAAAATGCCATAAATGAAGTCCTTTACAAGTAATAAGTTGGGTTTTAGTCAGGTAATTTATTATTTACTTTTTTTATTTCAATTTAATTTAATTAGATTTATGTGTTATATCATATATATATATATATATATATATATATATATATATATATATATATATATATATTGATTTTTTAATAGATAAGAGGACAAGGTTACGATGGGGCTAGCAATATGCGAGGGGAATTCAATGGTTTGAAAGCTTTGATATTACAAGAGAATGACATAGCCTTTTATGTACATTGCTTTGCACACCAACTTCAATTAGTGGTTGTGGCTGTAGCAAAAAAGCATGATGGTTTTTTTAGTAGACGTAATGAATTAATTTTTGGTTTAATATTATGTTTCGCCCGAAAAAAAAATTCGGCAACACCTGCCATCAATTCCTGCGTCCGCCCCTGCTTATGAGGTTGTGAAGACTAATTGTCCCACTTTGGCTCATTTCCTCAATTGATGCATCTTGAACCATCTTTCTTGCTCTTAGGCCTAATCGAACATACATACAAGTTCTTAATATGTGTCTTAGCCTTTCAAGATCATTTGACTCTTAAAGTCAAAATGACCACTTAATGAATCCTTAATCTAGCTTTTCACTATCTATCCATTAATCTCATTCAATTGATGAATTAAGCATTCTACAATGTCTAATTCATCATAATCTAACTCCAATGCATCAATTACATACATAATCATTAGTTACGGTTTCAAAACCTAACTCTCATCTGATTGATCACACTTATGGGATCACATACAAGCTTGTCTAAGGCATCTAACTACCTTCTTTAACAATACTAACAAGCTTTCTTAACATAATCTAACTCCACTAGCTCAATTAATCAAAACATCGTTAAAGCCCTACTAGATCAAAATGGTTTAAATGATTACCTCACGAGCTTCTTTTCTCTAATCCAAGCCATATGCACCCAAAATCGCCTCTTGATCCTTCTGCACCCTTCAAATCGTTGAACCTAGGCTATAGGTGTTTGGGGTGCAAAATGACGAGAATCGATGATCTCATTATTAGTAGCATAACGATAAAAAGACAGATGAAAATGAACATTGGATGAAGAAGTTATAAGATTTTAACGGACCAATCCTGTCCCGGCCTGTTAAAAATATAACTTTAAAAGTAAAGTCAAAATTAGCTGACAGAGTCTAAACGAAAGTTGTAGAGTACGTCTCCACCTACATTTGGATATAAAGAACGTCAAACACGGAGTTCGTATGAACGAGTTACAAATTATAATAGCATATTTACGTATTAAAATAAAGTATAAATCATATATACGTACACACACACACACATATATATATATATATATATATATACATATGTGTGTATATATATATATATATATATATATATATATATATATCATTAGAAAGGTATCGACGATGCGGTCATTATAAGACTAATGTTGAGTTCTTTCGACATTAGTTTAGACAAATATCATTAAATCCATTTAAAATAGTATTATAGAGGGGTGTTTAGTTGTTTATATAACTAAAAGGTCATTAAGTAATTATGGAATGTAGTTTTTGAAAATTCAATTAGTATAAATAAGAGCCTTGGGCTTTCATATTTCTTGCACCATTCTCTTGATTCAAGAGTCTTTCTCTCCTTATCCCCTGAGCATTTCGGTCCCTTGTGATTCGACTTCTCTTTCTGTAGTTTTTAGTATAGTAAGGTGAGCGCTGAAGCGCTGCACGAATATTTCTTAGAAAGATTCAGCGACGAAGTTCTGCCCTTGCAGAACCCGACTCCTAGCTAAAATCCTCTTGTAAGTAAGTTATGCTTACCCTATTTTAATATAGCTTATATTTAAAATTAATATTGTTATTATGAACTTATAATAAATATTTGAGCTATTATTATGACTTATATAAGTATCGTTATAATATATTTTTAACTACTCGCGGTACGGTGAATCTGGTTTAAAGGGCCACATAGGGTTGTTGGATTTCAAAAGTACTATACGCCAAAATGGTCCTGCCCTCCAGTGTTTTATGTCTGGCCCCTGTCTGTACATAGTGGTTGGAAAGTATTGTTTAAACGTTTATATAATATTAATATTAAGACTAATAATTAGTCACGGTAAATGTTAGACTAAAATCTAGTGGTAATAATACTAGGTTTCGTCGAAGGAAATTTTTTTAAAGTAAACGAAGCGTTGTCTGAGTACCGAGTCACCACCTTCTCAGGTGAATGCATAGTTACTTTCATCTTACACATAGATATGAAATATTTTATATAAATTACGTGCTATGTGTGCATATTATCTGAATACTTGTTGTCTATGTTGGATGAACGATTTTATACATGTTTTAAATGATTTAAATTGTATATGTATTTTATATCTACGATAATGTTGGGGTAAAACATGGGTAGATGTAATAGATGGAATATGAGTTTGATGATGAGTTGAGAGGTGTTATAGACCACACGGTGGGGGTGAGAGGTGGATGATGTGAGAAGCATTTTCCCAAACGATGGCCCCGTCATTCAACAGAGTATGAATGACAACCACAGACTATTCTAGACAGTCCAGTGGAACACTAGCAGGCTCGCAACCTGTAGGTGTTGTGAACGATGTGTTCACCTGGTGTACTCTAAACCTTGGCGACCATGCAGACTTGGTGCCTAAACCTTGGCGATCATGCAGACTTGATGCCTAAACCCTGGCGACTATGTAGACCTAGTGCCTGTTGTGTAAACCTTGGCGATCATGCAGACTTGATGCCTAACCCCTGGTGACTATGCAGACTTAGTGCTTGTTGTGTAAACCGTGGCAACGATGGACTTCGTGCCGATTCCTTAGGATGATCCTTAGGAATAAATGAACGATGAATAGTTGATTCTTAGAGTAGATCCTTAAGAATAAAGAAGATAATTAGGATGAGTAATTGGGTTGATTTCTTAATTGTTTAAACATAATAATTATATTATTGTGGGCTGATGTCACACCCCCAAACCAGAATGGCAGAAACATTTGGGGGTGGGTGACTTCACGTCATACCATAACAATTGAATATCGTAAAGAAAGTAACACAACCATCATATATATAATAAAAACATACATTGTTGCGTTATACATGTTTCCAAAAGAATATTACAGTAAGATGGTTTTAAATGTTTGATAATAAACGCCATAGCGTTCCTTCTTCAAAAGCTGGTAGTTACATGTATTACCGATTCCCTGGGAAATACAAGTGGTTTCGAAAAAGTGTCAACAATAAAGTTGGTGAATTCATAAGTGGTTTTGTACTGAAAAGTGTAACGCCTGTGTTTCCGGGCTTGCCATTTGTAGCAATGTAATAGTCTAGGTTAACCTTTGTAACCCGTTTTGAAATAATAAAGATTGTATTATTTAAGTATTGTGTGTTTTGTGCTTAATTGCTTAATTATGTGGTTTGATTAATTAAGAATAAAAATAAGCGTCAAAATTTAAGTGTAAAATAAACTTAATATCTTTGAATAATGTTGTAGTAGTTGAAACGAGGTTTCCGAATATATATAGAACACCCAAATCTGACTTCGTATGAGGAAGTTATGATTTATCGAAGTTTCGGCTTTGCGGTATGCAGCCTGTTTTACTCGATTTGAGATCGAGGGGTTTTTAGCCAAAGCAATCTAAATGAGAATCGAAGATCTCATTGTTGGTATCGAAGCGATAAAAAGTTAGGCGAGAACGGACGTCAAACGAAGAAGTTATGAATTTATAACGAAGTTTTTCTGTCGCGGCCTATTAAAAATAAATAATAAAAATAAAGTCGAAATTAGCCGACAAAGTCTAAATGAAAGTTGTAGAGCGTAGTCTCACATTCACGTGGATATAAAGAACGTCGAAAACGGAGTTCGTATGAAGAAGATATGAATTTCCGAAGTTTATTAAATATTTTGTAATTAAATTTAATTGGAAATTCGGAAGCATTATCCGAAGGCGAGTCACCGGTCTGATCCGAGGTACGCCCCGCGTACTCCGAAGAGTGTCGACACTTCGGATGACGCATGCGATGACGATTTCGGAGACATGTACGCCCCGCGTACTCTGAGGCTCCAGCCTCCTATAAATAGGATCCGAAGGCAGCCGAGTCTTTTGCCAATTTCCTCTCTTCTCTCTCCCGTTTTGCATCATTTTGTGTGCCAGAAATATCCCGAAGCCTCGGTATCATACTCTAGCCCCGAGGCAAGTCCCGAGATCCCGAAGATCCCGAGAAGTGTGGTTCCCGAGCCGAAGCTCTGCCCGCGAGAAGTTCGATTTTTGTGAAGATCTTTCAGATCTGCTGAGGATTACTACTTCTGCAAGTCGTAGTGCTGTCCGATCATCTTCTGATCAAGTGAGTGTGTAGTTACTTCCTTCTAACACATAACTATTAAGTATTTTCTATAAAATACGTGCTATGTGTATAATATAAAGTTGTTTATATGTGTGAGTGTATACTACCTTTCATAAACACGATAATAATACAAGTATGGTTCGAGTGTATTAAGTATATTGTTGTTTATATGTGTGAATGTGTATTCACTTTCTTCTAACTCATAGATATGATTTATTCTCTATGAGATATGTCTTATGTGTGTGTATGCCTCATCTGTTATGTGAAATATATGTTGAATAAAGCATGCTATACAGGTTTTTAAACTATGTATACAAATGTATATTTTTATCTACTAATATGTTGGGTAGAACATGGGTAGATAGTTGGTGTGTAATAAATAGATGAGAGGCCTCATTGTTGTTTGATTTAGTCATCTAGCGGAGTTTAGATGACAACCACATACTTTTCTAGATAGTCTTGTGGAAACATTAGCAGGTTCGCCACCTGTAGGTGTTAATGAACTTGGGTGTTCATTCACTGTACTCCATCCCCCTCATGGTTGCCTTATTTGACTTATATTGCTGAGGTACCCCCGAAGCATGTGTTGTCGCCCCAATGAAATATTCTTAGACTAGGTCCCTTATGTTAGTTGTCTTAGGGACATAAAGTGAGAATAACGGGAATGGGTAATTGGGTTATTGTTGGTTGGTGAAAATTAAATATGATTATTTATTGTGGGTTGAAAACCCTATATGCTCACCAGGCTCCCAAGCCTGACCCACTCAGTTTTATTTGTATTACAGGAAGTGGCGCAATGGCATGAGATGGATGAACCATCAGTTGTTTTGATTATAAGTCTGTATATGTTTATATTTGTTGAATGACTTGTAATGTTATCGTTTATGCTTATTGGTCTGTATCGGAACATGACACCCCGAGTTTTGATTATAATGAAAATACATTTCTTTTATGAAATGCTTTGGTAAACATTGTTTTATCATGTTTTGTTTTTGGGAACAAATTCCGCAACTCTTTCAAATCAAAAGGATTTACTCTGAAAATATTTTAAAAGCATAAATGAAAATCGGTCTTTTCTGGCCGAGATTTTGGGGATGTCACAAAAAGTATGTCATTTTGGAAGAAAGTAGATGAATGTAGTTTCCAGAAAATCCAATATTTTCCACATTTAGTTTGAAAAGTTCCCAAAGTTGGAGTGCGTTAGTATTTTTCGTACTTAAATGATAAAGATAAACTTTGTGCTCAAAATAATGTAAATACTGAATGCATTTATGAGTCTCGTAAATCAATCTTGTTTTTATACTTTCGTGTGAGTTTTATAAGCATACTATGGACACAGACTGCCTGTAACAACATTCTTCAGGTGTTGTAGTGTTATGACATTTGTCACCCCAGACCTGCCGGTCTAACTATAGCTAACAGTTTAGGTGCGGGGTTGTCAATCCCGTATAGATCCATACACAAGTATCACGCTCTCCCTCCAAGAGATTATGGTTTATAATACAGGACTTGAAATGCATACTAGAAAGTACGTTGAAGTTGAATATCTCACATCACTTAGTATAAACAGATTCACGATAAGAAAGTCTTTGTTTTACTTTAGGTGAAAGTATTTTGTTTTTCAATATGTATACGTAAGAATGTGTGAATAACTCGCAAACTATACTCATTATAGTTTTTTAGAAAGTATGTTTCATTTGGTGAAAATAACTTGGTAAAATACTAAACTTTTATATGTAAAGCAGGATAGATGTTGTATTTATAACGATACGTTTTCTTGTATTGTACTTGTATTCCCCCCCCCCCCTAAAACATGAAATGATTTGAAAAGTAGGGGTATGAACTCACTTGTTTGGTTTGGAGAGAGAGAGAGAGAGAGGGACTAGAGTCGAGCAGACCTTCAACCGCGGATAGTTGCGTCTTCGAGCTTCTCGTGGATCTTGGTAGCGTAGAACCTTCGTCGGGGGCTCGAGTGCGGAAATTGAGGGTGTCGGGACGGCCTCTGGTATGTAAGAGTGCATGAGAGTGAGTGAAGTTTGAGAAATGTGTGCAAAAATCCGGAGCTTATGCCTTTTATTTATAGGGCTGAAAATGCGAGTACGCTGGGCATACCACCCGAGTACGCTGGACGTACGCGTTACGTTGGGCGTACTTCGATTACGTTGGGCGTAACTTTGCGTCATGGCTTACGACTCGAGTCTAGCTAGGCATAGAGCTGCAGCCGATGGGACTCGACCCTGCACCTGAGTACGCCGGGCGTACTCCTGAGTTACGCTGGGCGTAATCCCAGCTTCAATCTTCTAAATTCCGTAACTTTTGCGTACGAGCTCTGTTTTTCACGTTCTTTATATCCACGCGTAGGTGAGACTATGCTCTACAACTTTGATTTAGACTCCGTCGGCTAGTTTTGACTTTATTTTTAATACTATGTTTTTAATAGGTCGGGACTGCTATAGTCCGTTAAAAATTCATAGTTTCTTTATCCGACGTCTGTTTTCGTTTGTCTTTTTATCATCATACTCCTGATGTGGAGACCTTCAACTCTCATTTAGGTTGTGTTAGCTAAATATCGTTCGATCTTCAATCCGAGTTTTTAGCTCTCTATTACCGTTACGAAACTTTAAAAATTCGTAACTTCTTCATACGAGGTCCAATTTGGGTGATCTTTTTATGCACGTTCACCGTTTAACGAAATCTGCGACTTCTATTTAGACACTTAAGGCTAAAATGCATTTTATTGAAACTTCTTATTTTACATTTAATAATGTCATACCGGGTGCGTCGTGAATATTTGAGTAGTCGAAATCTTTTTATTATAACTTGGTTTTGAATGTTCTTTATGTTTTTGGAAACCTTGGCTCAATATCTATCATTTGGTGTATCGCAACTTTAGATTTTGAACATTTTATTTTTGAGGCTAATTCCGTTGATTCTAAATAGTTTCGTTGTATTAGACTTTTAAGTGTTACATTGCTTTGGAAGAATATCGGGTTGTCACAGTTGAAAACCCTATGTACTCATCAGGTTTCTCAACCTGACTCACTCAGTTTATTTATATCACAGGTGTTGTTATGAAGTCACATTACACTGAGAGATTAAGGAGATATAAATCACTCGTGATAATGAATGTAAGTTCTGTTTATACTTATGTTTCTGTATTAACGATGACATCCCAAATGTTTTAAAATGAATAAAAATACTTTTCTTCGAAAATGCTTTGATAACGTATTTATCATGTTCTACTAGGAACAAATTCCACAACATTTTTATTAAAAGAGGTACTCTGATTTTCATAAAGCATAAACAAAATCGGGCTTTTCTGACCGTGAAAATGGGGATGTCACATAAATCGGTTATGAACTCCAAGAACACTTGTTGTAACCCATTTTAGCCATGGGGTTATGTATATATATGTAGGAATCCAAGAGTCATGAGTAAACCCTAACCCATACACTTTGGGTTATGATCAATATTTCATGTGGGCTAACTCTTCATGGAAACTTACATAAACTTAGCCCATCATGGATCACTAGCCCAAACCATATATATATATATATATATATATATATATATATATATATATATCATTGATTTACAATTAGTCTTCATTAATTTAATTAGTCTCTTTTGATCAATAAATTAGTTTCAAATTGATTCTTAATCAATACTAATTAAATAATATGATTTCATATTAATATATTAGAACTTATAATATATTAATAAATCATAAATAACCTCTTACTCAAATATCCATCCTCAAATTGTCCTAGTGATATGCAACCCGAAATGGACCATGCTACTCTCGGGTCAAGTACATACCAATTATAATTATGGGCTTAGACACCTAATCCAACAGTCTCCCACTTAGATAAGTCTAATAACTATTATTCCAAGTACGACTCCAAAATCCCGACTAGCAATCGTAGTTCTTAAAAGTCGCGTTCGAACTCTGACCTAGTCAATGACGTGCCCATTAGATAAGGGATCATATATTCCTCCATTCTAGATATTGTATGGATGTGAGACATGGATTATAATCATTCTCTCTGTCTATTTTTTGTTTCCTGATTTCCGATTTATGACGACCGACTAATTGAACAAATCAAATCAGTCCAGGCTTGGTCAAACACTTAGGGTGTCATCACCAAATCATCGAGGGGCCCACAAATATCGCTTTTATCCCTCTAAGGGAAAAAGGAATGGATAAACTTCGACTCAAATTCTTTATTGTACTTACTCATCATATCACGCATAACTATATGTTTTATAACACCAAGTTATTGGTGAGTTTACATATGTCAATGTGCAATCGACTTGTAAATTGCAACTCACATGTCTTGGTTTCAAGAATATAAGATATTATCGTCTCACAATCACTCGTTATAAAATCCATGAAGTGATTCAGATGAGCGTGGGTTTAATCCAATACTCAAATCTTATTACATGAGTACTCATGAACACTACAACAAACTTGTGATATGTCTAAATGCCTTTCGACAATCTACAGACCCATTCATGACACTCTAGCTTCAATACCTACTTCTAAAGTACGGCTGACTGTGGATGGTTTAAATAACCTAGTTATTCCGGAAGTCAAAACATGTCAAGTGAAACACAAGAATAATAAAATCCAATATGGTCTCAGAACTTTTGAATATAAATAAAACACATTTTATTTAATCACCATATTGATTACACATTATTCATTGTATAATGTTTTGACTAATAAACTTAATACTTGGATTAAAAAATAGTTATGCCATGCTTCAAGCATGCACACTATGTTTGCCTATGGTCCTTACTTTGTGAAATAGATCAATTGACAACATTTAACTGATGCTCATTTCAAAATTCCAAATCCATATCGTAAATGTAAGAATACCAATTCTTGTCATTTGCTATAATCTGTTAGATTTTAAACTTATATGCAATGATCCTCTTGTAATGACTATGCACAAAAGTTACATAGACTTGGCAACAGACATTACAAAGTATTCTAATGGTGAGAAATTCCATAGAAACGAAGTTTCATATTCAAAGTACATTCCTTTGAACATCCTTCTTGCATTTAAGTTTTCTAATCTTACACATTTTTAGTTATTAACTTCCACATATGGTAACATTTTCATATTCCCATTTTGACTATCACTTCTAAACAAGAGTTACCACTTCTCAGAGTATGTCAATATGGTCCGTCCAAAATTTACAGTATACTTCCAACTTTCGATAAGCAACCAATTTTTGGTAAACCTCAGATTGTCCACAACAATTGCTTAACCATTTTAGTCACATCTCGTTCTAGGCCCTTTTCCCTCTTAATGCCCTAGGCATACGGAAAATTAGAACAGATTGATATTATAGCATATATAATTGACCCTATACCCGAAGCATATGAGATACGATACATAATATTTCACATAAAGACATGATACTTTACCAGTCTCTTGCTATAATATTTCCATATATAGAACTTCTTATGTCAAATTTTTTCAACATAATATTCATATATATCCTTGACAAAATTTGATTAAAAACTCAATTTAAGCTTTTAGATTTGAAATGAAGTATGAATTCATCTCCCTTAATTATAGCAAAACAACTTTTCAAACTCTGCAACTTTGCGAATTGAAACTTTTGTTTTCTATAATTAACATTGCTAACTTGCAACACTTAACGTAATAATTTTGCTCCCACTAGCATAATAATTACATTCTTATGAGCATAACACTTATGCTCCCACTAGCTTTGACATGTACCCAGAAATAAGCTGGACTTCTAGAAATCAATACTTGTTGACTTTCTTACCAAATTTCATATTTCTGATATGAGATGCTTCGATAAGACTTTATCTAGGCTTCTTAAACTCACACACTTTTCCTTAGATAGCTCACATGTGTGTATAAACAATTTTAGAACTTACAACAATAAGTCTCAAATGTTTAGACCTTTTGCCATTTCTCACAATACGAACTATGAAGATGGATGTCGTAATCATAATCGAATTTGAGAATGCAAATATCACAATTTCTATCTCCTTAAAATCTACTTAGTGAAAGCGTTTCCTCATAATGATTTTCATGAATTGGATAGAAACCTTATGACACTTAGATTTTATGGTGTATGTGCTCCTATCCATGTGAATTTGTCAAAACCATGACCACAAGACAAGGTTAGTGACAAATTCAAACTCATATGGACTGAACTTGTTCAATCTTAATTTATTGCCACCCGGCAGGATGAGGGCCTATCATTCCTTCCAGGTTGTTATGCAACCAATTGAGAACTCTTAGAACTCACATGCATAGTCAACTTTAACTGGACTGGCCACAAAAACAAGAATATGTCAACACGATAGGTTACAAGCCTCAAGTCGTATGCTAGTGATAGGTTTACTCTTGACCAGTTCTTTAAACTTTTAAAGATCTTTAAGACTTCTACTGACCTCTTGACATATAAGATTCTTTTTGTCAAGGAACTTTACTTAACAACCAAATATTCAAGAGTTAGTGCGGATTCTTATCAAGAATAACACTTCATATAATTGGTCTTAGTTGGTCTTTGTTTTATCCAAAATATCACAAATATCAATTTCAAATGTACAAGAGTAAGAAACATTTTACTCTACATTTGATGAGTGTTATAAACCTTTCTTAAGATTATGTCACTCAAGGCACAATCTTGGAGTGCTACTCTAAGACTTGATTTTAGAACGAAGTATGATCCATCTATTTGATTTAACCATTTCTACAATTCATGATTCCTCTTCATAGCCATACAAATGCACTAAGATGTCCTTAGAGGATCAATTGTGATATGTTTTTTCATCATCATTAAGATGATCATAAAACACGATACTAAATTACTCTCCCATCCTTTCAGATTGGAGAAACTTTCATCTTTCCGCCTAATTTGATTCTTCTTATTCGTTCTGCTACACATTGAAACTTTTTCAAAGATTTAGAATTATACTTAATCTTGTAATCATAACCATATTTACTAAACTTCAATATATTATGACGAATAGTCTTATCGCTCTTTGTGGTGGACCTGACCAGCGCACAACCAAGTGTACCCGATCGCCTAGTCCTTTACTCTAGTCACATATACATGTGAACAAGGAATTAGTCTTAATTTCCCAAAGATGAAGGTTCTCATTCATCACACTATACAAGTTGCATGATTCCGAGTTTCTATCCAATTGAAACTTGGGTGATGAGAATCTTTCCTTATTTGGTAAATTTTGACTCTACCACAAATGAAATAATCAAATCCATTTTCCAATATTGTTATCAATGGAAACATATAAACAATAATATTCACAAATGCCATTGTAAGGAGACTTAAAATTAGATAAAAATCAAAAAATTTCTTTATTTATAAATGTGCGGAAAACTTGTCCTTACAATGCAAATAAAAATGAAAACTATGTTGTTATCTATTCTTAAGCAATCTATCATAACTCTTAATCAGTAGCTCAATTTTGATCATCGAGCCTTGCGATCGAAATCCATCTCTTCGCGATCAGAATCAACTTACTATTCCTTTAAGCTTCATGTCTTTTCTTTGATTCTACAAAACATCAAAATGTAATTACAGTACATCATGTATTAAGAATCTCCAAATAGAAACTTAATAGAGTTAGACAGTGAACTTACCTGAAGTAGAGTCAAACATTTTGACTTTACCATCTCTTAGATCTCTCAGGTAGTCAGGGTAGCTTCACTTACAATGTCCCTCTAAATGGCAGTAGAAACAAATGATTTCTTTTGCATCGGCACATGAGACAATCCCAGAACTAGCATTTCTCTTAAGTTCAAACTTTTTGACTTTAGCCAATTCTCTCTCCTAGGAGAATAAATTATTTTTGGATTGTCACGGTTGTCCATGGAAATTTGGGAAGTATATTTTCCAATCAACTTTGCTTTACCAGTGTGCCAAATCATTTCTGATTCAACAACAATAAGCAAATAGGTAAGATCAATAAGGTTCATGTCGTGGTCTGTCATATAGTAGTCCTTAATGAACTCACTATATAACTCAGGAAGTGATTGAAGAACCCAGTCAACAACCAACTTCCTTGAGACAACGACACCTAATACTCTCATCTTGTCAATATGTGACTTAATCTCCAAGACATGAGTACACATAGACCTTCCATCTTGATGTTTCATTGCAAGTAGGGCTTGAGTGACTTTGAACTTTTCAAGTCTTTGAACTTGTGGGTTAGGGTGAATTATTGGAGGAGGTGGTGGAAGTGAAGCATGATTTCCATTTCCACGATCCAATCGTGGAACATCATCTTCAAGGGGAAAGCTTATTCCAAAAGATTTGGGAACACCATAGTCGTCTGAACTAGACATCTACAAGGGAGAAATGAAAGTTAGTTGATTTAAGTCCTTATTATAACACCCAAATGAAATATTAAGGCTAAGACCCAACACAATATTTTACAATTCGAAAGAGGGATGCCGTAATCTAATTGCAAAATATTTGAAGGTAGGTAAATGACGATTTACAATTTCCACCATGAAAATGAAAATGAACTTTAGGTTTTAAATGAATTGAAATTCCTAGATTCTTTGAGATTCATTGAACTTTTCAATGACATTTTTAGTCTCTATTATGCCCTTCAAGTTTGTGACTGGGATGTCGAGGATCACAAACAAGGTGTGAATAACCATGCAAATTAGCTTGGTACTCTCGATGTCATTTATCACCTAATCAATGTGTTGGTTAACCACACATGTTCCATTGATCTATGACAAACACCGAGCTACCTTTTGCCACCCTTGTTAGTCCAAGTTAGTGTGTTGGTTAACCACACACGCTCCACTAACAACTTGGGAAGATGCAAAGTGCAATTTCATGGGTTAGCATCAAATTCACATTTTTCCTAAAGTAACTAAGATTGGGAATTTATGAAATATTTAGTTACTTCATAATTCATTATACTTTTAATGAGGGTTTAGTATCCTATCCTACCCGTTCGGCTAACAACCCTCCACTAGTCAAGGAAGCGACGGGTGAGAGTGGACACTCATTAAACCATCATTTTATAGGCAATAACCTCATACCTCCTTATAGACCGGCTTCGTGAATGAGGCCTACTAACGGTAAGACTGATTTGTCTTATACATATTATAATTATTAAACTTTTAATTTTATATAGTATAAGGATGTATTTAAACTTTTAAAATACTAAGTGGTTTAATCTATTAATTAAACTATACTCTTAACTTAATTAAACTTAACCATGTTATTATGGAATTATTAATTTTCTTTTAATTAAACACTTTAACTAATTTAATAAAGTCCATAAGGTGCAATTTGAACCATTCAAAAAAAAACATCAAGGTTCTAAATAAAAATTCAAAATTAAAAACTGTTTAATTAATTTTTAATTTATGAACCCAAAAGTTACACCTTTTAATAAAAAGAGTTTCTTAATTTGAGACTTTTCAAATACCAAAAACTTGAGGACAAAATTTGTAACTCTTTAAAACCTTTTGGTTTTCCATAACTTATGAGTTAATGTTGTTTTTATGAAAAAAATTTCATGATCCATAACTTAAGGATGAGTTATGAAGGACTTTAAAAACATTTAAGATCAATTTTACCAAGAAAAATTATCATATAATTTTTTCATGATCTAAATTAAATCATAAGGCAAGATAATTTATATCAACAATTTACAAGCTACTTTGTTTATCATATAAGCAACAATTAACTTAAAACTTTGACAATTATCTTTTAATTGGAAGAGTATCATCATTACCAAATCAGAAAAATACAATTGTTATGATTACAAAATAGTTTGTGGTAATGATCCTAGTCCAATTCTGGCCAAAAACTCAAAAATTTGAAACCAGAAGCACCTACTCGACAAGTGCATGAATCTGACTCGTCGAGTTGGCCTTTTACTAAGTGGACTCATCGAGTCAGCCAGTGGACTCGGTGAGTTCATCAATCAGAGGTCAGAAAATCGATTTTTCCAACTTTGAAAATTAACAAGCATCAAATATAACAAAAAACAATCCTAGGCTCTGATACCACTATTGGGTTTTGTATACTACAACATCCTATGGTGCACATACAACCCTAATTCTTTGGATCTATGTTTTCTCTAATTATACATGTAATGAAATACCCAAAGCATAATCCTACAACTAGCATATGATTTGACACTTGAATCATAAAATATAGTAAGAATAATTACCTCTTTGTTGTAGCTTGATGTATTTGGCCTTTAAGAACTTAACACCTCAAATGTGATACCTCAAACAGTTCACAACACACACTTGAACAATTGGATGACTTGAGAGAGATTACTAGGCACACAAATCGGTTATGAACTCCAAGAACACTTGTTGTAACCCATTTTAGCCATGGGGTTATGTATATATATATATATATATATATATATGTAGGAATCCAAGAGTCATGGGTAAACCCTAATCCATACACTTTAGGTTATGATCCATATTCATGTGGGTTAACTCTTCATGGAAACTTACATAAACTTAGCCCATCATGGATCAATAGCCCAAACCATATATATCATTGATTTACATAATCAGTCCCCATTAATTTAATTAGTCTCTTTTGATCACTAAATTAATTCGAAATTAATTCTTGATCAATACTAATTAGATAATATGATTTCATATTAATATATTAGAACTTATAATATATTAATAAATCATAAATAACCTCTTACTCAAATATCCATCCTCAAATTGTCCTGGTGATATGCAACCTAAAATGGACCATGCTACTCTTGGGTCAAGTACATACCAATTATAGTTATGGGCTTAGACACTAAATCCAACACAACCCTGGTCAACGGTTAAGGTCACTAGTCCATGTTGTCCTCAACTCGTCGAGTGCATCCAAAAACTCGTCGAGTTCCTCCCGAGTAACTCTTCAACTCGATGAGTTACCTATGTAACTCGTTGAGTTCCTCTATGTCCAGAATACCGACAACCCATGCAGATCGAAAACCCCAATCCTTCACAGAATCACTCAAAAGTTCGAAAACGAGAAAACCCCTACTCGACTCGTCGAGTTGTCTAAGGGTCTCGACGAGTTCCTATAGTCCTTTTTGTGTTCAGTCCTTTCTAGTGAGGTCCAAGGTCCTAAACTTCAAATCCAACTTCACCTAGTGTAGTTACCACATAAAGTTGCAAACTTTATGTGCATGCAATGCCTCACAAAGCTAAAACGCCAAAACTAAGCTTCCTACAAGGTTCTTGTGCATGGAAAGGGGCTAAGCTAGATAAAGTGAGAAACTTATGCCATTGGGGACCTAGAGAGGTCCAGATCTGGAATCACATCCTTGTGATAAGTCCAGATACGAGTATGACTCCATTTTGCACCAAAAATGGCAATTTACTTCCAAGAAAAGGGATCTAAGCAACTAGAGATCAAGGTGACGAATTTATATTTCAAGATGGTGGCCAATACAAAATAGATGTCGAATCTACTGCTTCTCTCCTTGCTCCTTCTTCTTCAAGCTCTAAAATCCTTCACAAACACACCAAAATTGCTCATTCGGATAACAAGAGGACCCTTGGGTAGGTTCGATTATGAATTGTAATTATTGTAAGATATGGGCATGTTCGATTATGGATTGTAATTATTGACAAAATGAGGACCCTTGGATTAAAAATATTAATGGTTAAGATCGGTTATGGCATGGTGGTAATAAATAGTGAATTCTTTAATCATTGTTTTAATAGAAACCATTCATAAGAACAATATGGAGTTTCTAGCATATTAGAATTTGGAAGGGTTATTATATTCATGATATCTTCATAAATTGTAGGAATTTCAAACTCATTATCACATTGAAAATCATTTAGCAAATTTTTTGTTTACAAATCAAGAGCACATCAGTAGGAAGAATGGTAAGAATGGAGCGACAGAGATCAAGTACGAGACTATGTGAAAATTTCATATCCAAGTTAAATAAATCCAGCTGGAATATTAACATTTAAAAAAAAAAACAAGAATGATGCATAATAAGTTTTCGAAATAGAAAGTAACTTCCATGCCTTATACAAATGTTGGTTCTTAAGCATTGATTCTTGATTCTTGATTCTAGAAGAATTTAGAGTAGACTTTGCATTTATTCTTGATTATTGATTTTGTGATTCTTGAATATTGATTATGCTTTCTTTATGTTATTATTTAAAATAATGTTAACATCGCATTAGTAAAATTCAGAACCCAAATCAAAGTTGCCTTAAGTGAAAATAACGGACATACCTTATATAATTGTTGATTCTCCAATCTCGATTCTCGAGTCTTGAAAAATGTTATATAAGATTTGACTTGATAATTGATTCTTTATTCTTGAGTAATGTTAGATAAGGCTTTGCCTTAATTCTTGAATACTACAGAGTATTAGACAAGACTTTTTTTACATTGATTCTTGATTTTTGATCGGAAAATGCTAATGCAGCACAATAAAGTTTGGCTATTTTATGTGCTTAGTTGTCTTTTTTTTTTTTTAAATAATATATCCATAAATTTACATATTAAATAGATGAACCATCGAATATAAATCCAGTTTCACCATTAACATTTAGTCCATATGGCCTTTCTTATTTTTTACAAAATTAAAATTCAAAACTTTATCTACGAGATTTTTTTTCTTTCCATTTCCTCTTGTTGTTTGATGTTTCCCATCTCTCTCTCTCTCTCTCTCTCTCTCCCTCTCTCTCCATGTGTTTTTCTTCCTCCTCATTAACAACAAATACCCATATGAATTCAGATTTTAATTACAAACAACCAAATGAAAGTCTTCATCAAGGCTCTACAAGCATAATTCCACTCATGCCCTTTGCATGAAACAACTCTTAATCTAAATGGTTTCAGAAACTGATGATTTCATAAGGGTTTATCTAAATTTTGATTGTTTCAAAAGTCGATGTGTTCTTGTTCATGAATGGTTTCCAAAATTGATCGACTATGGAACTTAGCATTGATGGATCTAGAGAAAAAGGAGTAGGTCTCCTTAGATGGATAATCGATTTACCCATCTTCGTTAATCATATTTGATTCTTATTGTTCAAGATGAAATAAATAATCACTTCGAGACCACATACTCAAACATGCATTACCTATTGCTCCCTGATTGTGGGTTGATATAAATTTCAACTCTGAACCCATTTCCGACATCATCATCTTCGGAGTATCTGGTTTCATATACAAGCAAGTTGTTAAAGGTGTTGGATAAGGTGTCTAAGTCCATAACTATTTCGGGCTTGTACTTGACCCGACCCGGCATGGTCCATTTGGGTTGCATGGCACCATGCAATTGGATAGGCTAAATGAGAGAAATAACACGTGGAGATTATTAATATATTATAAGTTCTAATATATTAATAATATTATTTGATTAGTTGATCAAAGAATTAATTTGGAATTAATTAAGTGATCAAAGGATAACTAATTAAATATATGGGTTGATTGTGTAAATCATCCATATCTTGTATAGTGGGCTAAGAGGCTCCATGGATTATCAAGTTGGGTTCTACCCATAGGATGCTCCATGGATGCTCCATGGGAGTTACAAACCCATGGGTCATGAAAATGAAGAGTCATGACACATTAGGGTTTACATGGTGTAACCCTAGATGTGTCAACACTATATAAGAAGCATATTCTCCACCAAAATCGGTACTACTAAGGAAACAAGAGGGCTTGGCCGATTTTTGTGAAGTGTGTTATCTCAAGAGTCTTTCCAAGAGCATTTGGTGTTGTGTGAAGCATTTGAGGCATCACACTTGGGGTGCTAGGCTCACAAGGTTTCAAGGAACACAAGCAACAACAAGGTAAGTTATTCTATCTATGATTCAAGTTAAAATTGTTCCCCATGTATGCTAGATAGGAATATAACCTTGGAATTCAACTTTGCATGATAATTAGACAAACATAGATCCAAGGTTATTAGGGTTGCATGTACACTTAGGAAGTGTTAGAATGCTCAAAACCCATCAGTGGTATCAGAGCCTAGGCTTGTTTGTTTGTTATTTGTGCTTAAAAGTTGAAGAAAGTCGAAAATCTTGTTGTCTGACTGATGGACTCGGCGAGTCCATGGGGAGGACTCGACGAGTTCATGTGTATCTTCAACCTACTCGGCGAGTAGGTTTATGCACTCGGCGAGTAGGGTCGACAGAGTGCAGAATTTCGACTTGTGTTGCTGGAAATGGATTAGAATCATTACCCTAAAATGTTTTGGTACTTGAAAACTTATTTTAGAAGGTGTAATGTCTTTTCTAACTCATTTACAACAACTAGTTATCAAAATTACAAAGATTAAATGTGATTTTGATTCTTGAAAGTGTTCATATTCATGTTCTTGTTCATATGATGTTTAGATGATCATAGGAATTATTTGTAACCTATGTGGTAGATTAATTCATGATCATAATGTGTTTTAATGGAGTCCATAACTTGTCCTCAAGTTATGGAAAAACCAAAAGTCTCTTGGATTAAAAAAAACCATTAAAAGAACACAAGAGTTAGAAAAATGAAAAGTTCTCATTTTATTACTCTATTAAACTCATAAGTTACAAGAAATGAAAAGTTTTGAAAGTTTACAAAACTTGCCCTCAAGTTTTGGAACAAGTAAAGTTAAGTTAAAACTTTAGTTCCAACCCCTAGAATTTTAAAAGTTAAAATTCAACCCTTATACTTATATTATTATGATTTAATAATTATATATATATGTATAAGAACAAAGTCGTCTTACCGCTAGTACGCCTCATTCACGAAGCCGGTCTATAAGGTGGGTATAAGGTTGTTGCCTATAAAATGGTGACTTAATGGGTGTCCACTCTCACCCACCGCTTGCTTGATCGGTGGAGGGTCGTTAGCCGAACGGGTAAGACAAGGACTTATTAATTCTCATTCAAAGTATGATGAATATTATAAAGTAACTAAATGTTTTATTAAATTCCCAATCTTAGTTACTTTAGGAAAAATGTGAATAAGGTGCTATTCCATGAAATTACACTTTACACTTTGATTAAGTCGTTGGTGGAGCGTGTGTGGTTAACCGGCACACTAACTTGGACTTAACAAGGTAGGTAAAGGGTGACTTAGGGTTTATTATAGTATCGATGGAGCGTGTGTGGTTAACCGGCACATCGATTGAGTGATAAACTTTAAGGGTACCAAGTGATTTGCATGGTTACTTCACACCTCGTTTTGTGATCCTCGGCATCCCAGTCACAAAACTTGGAGGGCACACTCGAGATTGAAACATGCCTTTGAAAAGTTCATTGAATCTCAAAGAATCTAGGAATTTCTAAGAACCATTCAAAAAACCTAATAGTAAAATATTGCGGTTTTCGTGGTGGAAATTGGTGAATCGTCATTCACCTACCTTTCAAATATGATATAGCTTAGATTACGGCATACCTCTTCTAAGTTATATTATATTGTGATTGGATCCTAGCCTTAATATTACATTTGGGTGTTTTATTAAGGACTCTCTTATATCTAAACTAATCTTGTCCTCTCTCCTTCAGATGTCTTTCAACAATGCTTCTGGCTCTAATCCTAATGGCTCCTTTTCCCTTATGAACTTGTGTGGGAAAGTCACCTTTGATGGATCCAACTTTAATGAGTGGATCAGAAACACCAGGATGATTACCCGCTACGAGGACAAAGAATATGTCCTTGACAAGGAGCTTAAGGAGATTAATGAGTCCACTGCAACTCCTCAGGAGATCACTGAATTTCGGGTGCATGAAAGGGATGCTACGAAAGTGGCTTGCATCATGACTGCCACGATGACAGCGGAACTCCAAAAGTCTTATGAAGATTTCTACCCTTATGACATGCACCAAGATTTGATGGAAAGATACCATCAAAGTGCAAGACAAGAGAGGTATGAGATCATCTGCTCCATGATAACAACCATGATGAAGGACGGGGAATCCGTCACGAGCCACATGCAGAAAATGCAAAGGTATGTGGATCGTTTGCTGAAGCTTAATGTGAACTTCCCGGAGGATCTTGCAATAGATATTATTTTGCATTCCTTACCATCGTGCTATGATCAATTCCACATGACATATCACATGAACAAGGAAGAAGTCACCCTCAGCAAACTTCAGGGACTTCTCAAGACCGCAGAAACAGGTCTTAAGGGGAAGTCGGTTGCTATCACTCCTACTCAAAACTCTACTCCGGTTTTGGCAATCGGGAAGAATCGAGGGAGGAAGAGAAAGAGCTCTTCTAAGGGTACCAAGGCTCGGACCCTTGATGGCTCTTCTTCAAATGGAACCAAGAAAGGTTTCGTTACTCCTTCTTCTGACCCAAAAGAGGCTGAATGCTTCTATTGCCATGAAAAAGCTCATTGGAAGCGGAACTGCCCAAAATACCAGCAAGATGTGAAGGATGGGAAAGTTAAACCCAACCATGCAGGTATTTACACTATCATTTCTAATAACTCACCCCATTCTAATTCTTGGGTCCTTGATACCGGGTGTGGTATTCACATTTGTTGTGACTTGCAGGGACTAAGAAGAAGTGAGGATGTGGAGCAAGGAAGGATAAACTTGATCATGGGGAATAGGAAAGTTATACCTGTTACTAAGATTGGAGTTTATACTTTATCGCTAAGTAGTGGGTTTAGTTTAGATTTGAATAAGTGTTGTTATTCGCCAGGAATGGCAAGAAATATTATTTCCTTTCATGCTTTGTACAAACAAGGGTTTACCTTTTCATTTAATAATGAAGTTGGTTCTATAGAAGTTTTCTATAATAATGTCTTTTATTTTAAAGCATTACCTTGTGATGGTGTGTATGAAGCTGTATCTGTTGTAGATAACTTGGGAAATAATGTTTTGTGTATTGATTCTACTAATAATAACTTGGATAAAGCATCATTATGGCATTGTCGTCTTGGACATATAAGCAAGAAGCGCATAGGCCAACTCCAAAAAGATGGAGTCTTGGAGTCGTTTGACCTAAAGTCAGATGATAGTTGCGAATCATGCTTACTTGGAAAAATGACAAAGTCACCCTTCACAGGTTCATGTGAGAGGGGTGAAGGTTTGTTGGACCTTATACACACGGATGTGTGTGGACCATTCAAACATGCCACAAGGGATGCTAATCGTTATTATTTGACTTTTACTGATGATTATAGTAGATATGGATATGTCTACTTGATCAAGCATAAGTCAGAGACTTTCGAGAGGTTTAAGGAATTTAAACAGGAAGTCGAGAATCAATTGGGCAGGAACATTAAGATGCTTCGATCCGATCGTGGTGGTGAGTATCTTAGTTCAGAGTTCCTCGACTATCTAAGGGAATGTGGGATAGTCTCACAATTGACACCTCCCAGGACACCACAGTTGAATGGTGTGGCTGAGAGGCGTAATCGAACCTTGTTGGATATGGTTCGTTCCATGATGAGTCGAGCTACGCTACCAATCTCATTCTGGGGGTATGCCTTAGAGACTGCCGCCCATATCCTCAATCTAGTCCCTACAAAGAAAGTTGCCAAAACTCCTCACGAGATGTGGACTGGTAAAGTACCTAAACTAGACCACATCAAGATTTGGGGTTGCGAGGCTTTCGTGAGACGCGAGACTCATGATAAGCTCGAACCTCGAAGCGAGAGGTGTATTTTCATCGGCTACCCACAGCATTCCTTTGGTTACCTCTTCTACAGACCTAGTGACAATGTGGTCTTTGTAGCAAGAAGAGGAGTCTTTCGAGAAAGAGAGTTTATAAGCCAAGGAGACAGTGGGAGGCAAATTGATCTTGAAGAAATTCAAGAATCAAGCGGTGAAGGAACTTCAAACTCTAGCCCTCAACTTGAGGAGGAAACTCCTGTTGAGCAAATTGACAAATCTGTACCTCTGAGACGTTCCACGAGAGTTAGGAGTGCACCTGAGCATTACTATGGATTCCATATTACTGCAGAAGGTGAGACACTTATTAGTGAAGAGACACTAGTAAGTCAAGATGACCCTAACAGCTACGAGGAAGCCATGGCAGGCCCCGAGTCTGCTAAATGGAAAGAGGCTATGGATAGCGAGATACAATCCATGTATGACAATCAAGTTTGGAACTTGGTTGAGAATGTACCAGGTCGTAAGACAGTAGGGTGCAAATGGGTCTTCAAGAAGAAGACCGACATGGATGGTAAAGTACACACTTATAAGGCTAGACTGGTTGCGAAGGGCTTCTCTCAAATTCCTGGAGTGGACTATGATGAGACCTTTTCTCCAGTAGCCAGGATTAAGTCTATTCGGGTTCTGTTAGCCATAGCTGCGTTTCATGATTATGAAATATGGCAGATGGATGTCAAAACCGCTTTCCTTAATGGGAAGTTGGCTGAAGATGTTTACATGAGTCAGCCAGAGGGTTTTGTCAGCAACGAGTACCCTAATAGAGTGTGTAAGCTTGAGAAATCCATTTATGGATTGAAGCAAGCACCTCGCAGATGGAATCTTTGCTTTGATGAAAAGGTCAAGGAATTTGGCTTTTCTAGGAGTGAAGATGAATCTTGTGTGTATGTCAAGGCTAGTGGGAGTATAGCTAGCTTTTTGGTATTGTATGTGGATGACATACTACTCATAGGAAACGACATTCCAACCCTGCAGGAAGTAAAGTCCTGGCTTGGGAAGTGTTTCGCTATGAAGGACCTTGGTGAAGCTGCCTATATTCTAGGGATAAGAATCTTGAGAGATCGGAGTAAAAGACTAATTGGACTTAGTCAGAGTACCTACTTGGATAAGGTGCTGAAGAGATTCAGCATGCAGGACTCCAAGAAAGGAGAGTTACCCATCCAGAGTAACACCAGGTTGAGTAAGACACAAAGCCCTAGCACTGAGGCTGAGATAGCAGAAATGAGTCGAACACCTTATGCTTCGGCTGTAGGATCGATCATGTATGCTATGATGTGTACTCGACCCGATGTAGCTTTTGCCTTGAGCATGGTTAGCAGGTTTCAGGCGAACCCTGGCAAGGCACACTGGACTGCGGTAAAGAATATCCTCAAGTACCTACGGAGGACTAAGGACTGGGTCCTTACCCTCGGTGGGAGTGATAACTTGAGAGTTGTAGGGTATAGTGATGCTAGCTTCCAGACTGATAGGGATAATTTCCGCTCTCAGTCGGGCTGGGTCTTTACCCTAAACGGAGGAGCAATTTCTTGGAAGAGTTCCAAGCAAGAGACAGTGGCTGATTCTACTTGTGAATCAGAGTATATTGCAGCTAGTGAAGCAGCAAAGGAAGCGATATGGCTGAAGAACTTCATTGGAGACCTTGGAGTTGTACCAGCTATTAAAGAGCCAATGGAAATTTTCTATGATAGTGAAAGTGCTGTTGCCTTAGCCAAGGAACCAAGGGATCATGGGAGATCCAGACACATCGACAGAAAATACCATTTCATTAGACATCGGATCGAAGAAGGACTCCTCATGGCAAAGAGGGTATCATCGGATGAGAACCCAGCAGATCCCCTCACGAAGGGACTGAGTAGGGTTAAGCATCTCCAGCATGCTCGGAGCATAGGGCTGAAGGATGATATAAGTTTTAGTAGTTAGATAACTCAGAAATTTGTAAAGTGTAATTGACATTTGATGATGAATAAAAGGTGTTTTATTTATGAGTAAAGTGTTGCTATCTCTTGTCAATCGTTTACTATATTTCTTTTGCATGTTTTGACTTCCAGAATAATTTTGTTTGGTGTAACATATTATTCAAACCTCCACAGTCGGTCATATGTCGGAAGTAGGTATGAATCAAGACTGTCATGATGGGTTGTAGAGGTCCAAGGTGTTGGACAAGGCTACAACAATCATGAGTGCTCATAAGTTCTGAGCATTGGACTCAACCCACGCTCACTGGAATCACTTCATGGAATTCTATCTCGAGTGATCGTGAGACGATAATATCATATAAGTCTTCAAACCTAGAGATATGATTTGTTACTTACAAGTTGGTTATGCATTGACTGTACGAAACCGCATTGGTAACTCGATGTTATAAAACGTACTTTTGTGTGTAATTCAATGAGTGGTAGAACAAACATATGAGTCGAAGTTTATCTGTTCCTTCTTGGATTAGAAGCTGATATCTGGGCCCCTCGATGATTTTGTTTTGACCCATGTACCGGGCCCGGTCAGAACTAAGTTGATGTGTTCAATTGAGTTCTATGTCAAACAAATCGGAAATCGGGAAACAAATGCTGGACAATAAGCAAGACTATGTTCCATGTATTTGTCCGGCTGATATCTAGAACGGAGGATTATATGATCACTTATCTTAAATGGCGTACCATCATCTTCTCAAGTTTCGAGAAACCTTGTAAAGAGCTACGATTGCCGGTCGGTTCCTGAAGTACTAGAGATATAGTTATTAGACTTATCCAAGTGGGAGACTGTTGGATAAGGTGTCTAAGTCCATAACTATTTCGGGCTTGTACTTGACCCGACCCGGCATGGTCCATTTGGGTTGCATGGCACCATGCAATTGGATAGGCTAAATGAGAGAAATAACACGTGGAGATTATTAATATATTATAAGTTCTAATATATTAATAATATTATTTGATTAGTTGATCAAAGAATTAATTTGGAATTAATTAAGTGATCAAAGGATAACTAATTAAATATATGGGTTGATTGTGTAAATCATCCATATCTTGTATAGTGGGCTAAGAGGCTCCATGGATTATCAAGTTGGGTTCTACCCATAGGATGCTCCATGGATGCTCCATGGGAGTTACAAACCCATGGGTCATGAAAATGAAGAGTCATGACACATTAGGGTTTACATGGTGTAACCCTAGATGTGTCAACACTATATAAGAAGCATATTCTCCACCAAAATCGGTACTACTAAGGAAACAAGAGGGCTTGGCCGATTTTTGTGAAGTGTGTTATCTCAAGAGTCTTTCCAAGAGCATTTGGTGTTGTGTGAAGCATTTGAGGCATCACACTTGGGGTGCTAGGCTCACAAGGTTTCAAGGAACACAAGCAACAACAAGGTAAGTTATTCTATCTATGATTCAAGTTAAAATTGTTCCCCATGTATGCTAGATAGGAATATAACCTTGGAATTCAACTTTGCATGATAATTAGACAAACATAGATCCAAGGTTATTAGGGTTGCATGTACACTTAGGAAGTGTTAGAATGCTCAAAACCCATCAAAAGGAGCCCTCAATTTTCACCAAACTTGCCTCTTTAAAACCCTCGCTCTTATCGGTCGGATCACTTCTAAACTCTCCCAAACCTTAGAATGGGCTTCCAAATCTCACTCCATTGTCTCCTTACTCGTTGCTGAAACATATGATCTACCATCTCCTTGTCAGATGGCTTCAAAGAAAAGCTTGTCCTCAATTGTGTTGTCCCTTTTCATCTATATGAGCTCGTCATCGTTACATGTGTTGAAGCTGGGTGCGATTACCTGGAGTTTTCAGGTGAGACGAAGCTCATGGAGAGTATAGAAACCATTTACCATGAGAAAACGGTAGAGAAAAGTAGCTTAGTGATCTCGACTTGTGGTTTGATTCGATTGCGACATAAATAGGGTTGATGTTCAACTCCAGGCAGTGGGTTTTGCCAACAGTTCCCAATCAGCTGAAGCCTAACTCTTGAATCAGATGGACTGAAGAAAAAGGTCTTGACTCAGTGTTTGTTGTTTACTGATACAAAAGTTAGGTGGCCCTTAAAATATATGGAAAATGACGCAACACTACAAGAAAAACACGTTTTTGCTACGGAAGGAATCCGTTGCGAAAAGCTGAATTTCCGTTGCAAAAGACGAATAGCGACGAAATTTGCAACGACTTATTTCCGTCCCTAAAAATATCACAGCGAGGGTTTTGCAACGGAAAAGATAATTCCGTCACAAATGTGACAATGACATGAAATCCGTGGTAGGTGGTATTCCGTCGTGTATACCGTAGTAGGATTCCATCGCACAATCCGTGGTTGTTATTCCATGACAAATTTTGTCATACCCCCAAACCGAAACGGCAGAAACGTTCGGGGGTGGAGGACGTAATGTTTAGTATCATAACAATTGCATCATAGTAATCAAAGTAAACACAACCATTTCATTGGATAAGTAAAACATTTACATCTGTTTGATACATAGATCTTATGCATCAAAAGTATAGCATAATATAAAAGACGTGACTCTAAACGCTCCGTCTTCTCAAAAGCCTGCGGGAGTACCCGTCTACTGATTCCCCGAGAATACAAGTGATTTTGAAAAAGTATCAACATAAAGCTGGTGAGTACATAAGAATGTTTTTGTAGTGAAAACCAATCATTGAATTCTATAAAAATGTTTGTATGCTTCCCAAGAAAATCCAATATTTTCTAACATATATGTTTTGTTAATGTGTTCTGTAGTAGTGTATAATTTATTAGTTTGTATGTATGGTTACTACCAGCTACAGTGTATATCATTGTTTTGAATGAAAACCTTTTGTATGAAAACCCTAGTTACTACCAGTAAGTAATGTATATTCTGTTTGAAAGCCCTGGTCACCACCAGTATGTATAGTAGTTTTATTATTCAAAATAAAACCGAGTAATGTATCCCTGGAATCCTCTAGTGTAATGTATAGTAGTTCTATTAACTAAAATAAAACTCATGAAGAATGAAATCCCGTAAACAAAGGTTAGTTTATACTATTGTGAGTCGTATAACCATGCTTGATATGACTGATGATCTCAACGACGTTCTTCAGGCGTCGTACGGTATGATATTTGTCACCCCAAGAATGCCTGCCTATCTGTAGCTAGCAGTTTAGGTGTGGGATTGTTAGTCCCGAATAGATCCATTCACAAATCTCACTCTCTCCCTCCATGAGACTCTGGTTACACTAAACATTGAGGATTTTACTAGTACCCCGAAGGGTACAAATGAAGAGTTGTCTCACAATATTGTATTAACTAATTTACGTGTAGTTTTGTATCGTATTCTCGTATTTGAAACCGTTTGTATACTTGGTAGAGTATTAATAATTATACTTAAATAATTATTTAGTGTTATACTCTTGTGCATGGAAAGGGGCTAAGCTAGATAAAGTGAGAAACTTTATGCCATTGGGGACCTAGAGAGGTCCAGATCTGGAGCCACATCCTAGTGATAAGTCCAGATACGAGTATGACTCCATTTTGCACCAAAAATGGCAATTTACTTCCAAGAAAAGGGATCTAAGCAACTAGAGATCAAGGTGACAACTTTATATTTCAAGATGGTGGCCAATACAAAGTAGGTGTCGGATCTACTGCTTCTCTCCTTGATCCTTCTTCTTCAAGCTCTAAAATCGTTCACAAACACCCTAAAGTTGCTCATAAAAGCTCTTTCTCTCACTCAAGAAGGTGCAAGGTCCAACTAGGGTTTTCTCTGGCTAACAAGGTGGTAAGGGAGGCCACAAGAGGTGGATTTTGCTCTTTAAATAGGGTAAAAACCCTAAAAATTAGGGTTTTCCTTCACAGCGACTACTCAGCGAGTCGGGGCTTTCTGACTCGTTGAGTAGGATTGAAAATCCGTTTCCTCATAATAACTTCTACTCGCCAAGTTGGAGCTCCCCAACTAGCTGAGTCCATGCAAAAACCCTAAAAATTAGATAAATTAAATAATACCTAGAACAGGTGTTACAAGTCTCCCCCACTTGAACTAGACTTCATCCTCGAAGTCTGCTGGCCCAAATAAGTCCGGGTATTGGTCTCGCATCTCATCCTCCAGCTCGAATGTCCATTCGGATCGCCTTCGGTGCTGTCATTGTACCTTCACTAGCTTCACCTCCTTGTTTCGAAGAACCTTGGTCTTCTTATCTAGAATCGCAATAGGCATCTCCATGTAGTTCAGGCTCTCGTCCACCTGAATGTCATCCAAAGATATGACTGCAGCCTTGTCCGTGACACACTTCCAAAGCTGAGACACATGGAAGGTGTTATGAATCTGGCTAAGCTCATCCGACAAATCCAAGCGATAAGCCACCTTGCCCACCCTGGACGAAATCCTGAATGGTCCAATATATCGGGGCCCTAGCTTGCCCCTCTTACAAAACCTGATGACCCCCTTCCATGTCGACACTTTTAGTAACACAAAGTCCCCCACTTGGAACTCGAGATCCGATCGCCGCCGGTCAGCATAGCTTTTTTGATGGCTCTGCCCAACCCGTAGCTAGTCGCGTACCTACTGAATCAGCCCGGTAGTCTTGAGCACCACCTTAGTGCTCCCCATGACCCGATGTCCAACCTTACCCCAACAAACCGAGGTCCTACATCACCTACCATACAACATCTCAAATGGGGGTGGGTTGATACTGGCATGGTAACTGTTGTTGTATGAAAAATCTGCCAATGGGAGGTATGTATCCCAACTTTTTGGCAAGTCAAGCACCTCTCCACATACCATGTCGAATATCGCTTTATACATAGATACCGGTAGTTAGGATGGAGATCTCTATACATCTTTTTCGCTTGGGGATGAATAGAGAATCTCGACTTGTGCGCCCCCTCCATCAATACTTTACGTGCATCGCCTTAATATGGAACCCATACCATCCGATGAAGGGTTAGTAATCCCCGAATATCATAATCAAAGGAAGCAACCTAACCCACTATACACTCACGCTTCCAGTGCTCTTCCTTCATAGCCTCAACCCGAGCCTCTCGAATCTACTATAAAAGTGGGGTAATCACTGTCATCCTCAAATACACATCCCTGATCGGGGCAGCAACTGCCTTGCGGTTGAGAGAATCAGCTACGATGTTGGCCTTCCCCAGTGATAAAGAATCTAACAATTATTATCCTTCATCACATCTAACCATCTATGCTGCCCCATATTTAGATTCGACTGATCCATCAGATACCTCAAGCTCATGTGATCCGTGTAGATAGTATAGTGAACCCCATAATGGTAATGTCGCCAAATCTTGAGAGAGAACACCATATCCCCCCCAACTCCAAATCGTGCATAGGACAATTCTCCTCATGAGGCTTCAAATGCCTTGAGGCGTAAGTGATCACATGACCCTACTGCATCAACACTGTACCCAAACCCGCGATCGATGCATCACAATATACCACAAAGTCCTCAACACCCTCCGATAGGGTTAGAATCGACATCTCACACAATTTCTAACTCATAGTCTCAAAAGCTTCCTGTTGCTCAGTCCCCAAACAGAACATAACAATATTCTTCGTCAATCGGGTCAATGGAACTGCTATCTTGGAGAAATCCTAAATGAATCTCCGCTAGTAACCTGCTAATCCAATGAAACTCCGAATCTTAGATGGAGACTTCAGAACTTCCCACATCATCACCGCCTCAATTTTGGATGAATCGACCAAAATATCATCTTGGTTGACAAGGTATCATACTCGTGTAACCAAAACTCACACTTGGAGAACTTCGCATACAACCTCTCCTTCCTTAGAGTCTCGAATACCTCTCTCAGATGCTCTTCATGCTACTCCTGGGTCTTGGAATAAACTAGGATGTCATCAATAAACACAATCACTGAGGGATTCAACATAGGCCTGCATACACGATTCATGAGATCCATGAATGCGGTTGGGGCATTGGTGAGCCCGAAGGGCATCACCTCAAACTCGTAATGATCATAATGAGTTCAGAATGTCGTCTTCTATGTATCCTCCTCTCTAACCCCTACTTGATGATAACCCGAACACAAATCAATCTTGGAATAAAAGATGCACCTTGAAGCTGGTCAAACAAACCGTCAATCCTCGAGAGCGAATAACGGTTCTTCACAGTTAGCTTATTTAGATCCTGGTTATCAATACATGATGCGACCCATTATTCTTCTTCACAAACAAGATCGATACTCCCCGTGGTGAACTACTTGGCCAAATAAATCCCTTTTCTAACACCTCCTACAGTCATGTAGACAACTCTTGCATCTCTAGAGGTGCTAAACGATAAGGTACTTTGGCTATCGAAGATACACCTGAAACCAAGTCAATCTGAAACTCCACCTCCCTCTCCGATGGCACTCCAGGAAAATCCTCCAGGAATGCATTTGGGTATTCCTGAACAATCGGTACATCACCCACCGTCGTCTTACCCTTCTCCCGTGTATCCATCACATAAGCCACAAACCCATAACAACCCTGTTGAAGATAGCGACTAACCCTAGCTGTTGAATAGAGTGTCGACCCATGCTGAACACCATCTCCCTGAATCACTAAATCTCCCCCACTTAGGGTCTGAATATGCACCAACTGATGCTCTCAATCAATCATTGCCCCCACTGAGGCTCAACCAATCGATCCCTACAATAACCTTGCTCTCATGAAAAGGAATAGGAGCCAAATCAATTGGGTACCACTCACTGAAAAACTCCAATACAAAACCTCGATGAACCCTCGATACCCGCACAGGACGATCATCAACAATCTCGACCTCTAATGGATAATCCAGCTCCCCCGGAGCATCGACAAACCTCTTGTTGAGTGCAAGAGCTACAAAGGATTAGGTAGCACCCGAATCAAACAAAACCTAGGCAGAGATACCATTCCCATGGAACGACCCTAAAAGAAAAACACAAATATAAGCAGGAAAATCAACATAAATAAAGAGATAAGGAGAAGATACATACCCATCACCACATCTGGTGCTGCACGAGCCTCATCGGCTGTCTTGCCACACATGTAGCAGCCCGATCCACCAACCCTGCAAGCTCTGTCATGTATCTTCCCGTACTGATCTGGCTTTCTGCTCTTCTCCATCTCCAAGTCAATCTGTATATACTCACAAACTGTCTGATATTGCTCCTCAGCATATTGTGATATATCGCATTCTTTATCTCCTTGTCCGCCACATATTGCAGGACCAATAATGGCCTACTATTTGATTTTCATATTTATGGAATTTTTTTCTTTCTATTTAATTTTTTTAGAAAGTGCAATGCATTTTTTTGCATTTTACAAAAACACCAAAGAAAATGGAAGCATAACTACCTTATTTTCCCAAATGTTTTTGGTTGTAAATAAATCTTTTTTCAAAATTTTATCTAACTCGGGCAAAACCCGGGATTCTTTACAAAGTTTTAATCAAGTCAACCTCCTCAAATGGCTATTATTGTCATTCTGAGATATTGAAATATAATCTCTTTTGGTGTGCCTTTTCATGCTAAAATGCAAAATGTAAATAGAATGATCTTTTTGCATATATTTTTCCATGATTTACGATAAAAAAAAAATCAGATTATATTTTTCGTTCAAAAGAGGCATATAATGTAACCGAAACTATTCTCGAGGGGTATTGGAGTACTTTATGTAAGTTGAGAAAGTAGATATAGCAAACATTGACAGTCGATTAGCAAGATTCAAGAACCACTCCGGATAAGATAAATCAGACCATAAAGAGATTATCAATGGCTTCTCTGGCATCAAATTTGTCATGGAATTCATCTTCTTGGCTTAACAACCGCACCCTAACAAGGAGCACCAACGAAGGCATCAAAATTTCCGATAAAAGCTCAGATTTTGTAATTTTGGCTCAAAAGAAAGCGAAGAAAACTCGAAAGGTGCTAAGGAATTATGCACATTTCGATTCTATAGGCTATTTTTTGACGTATTTATTAATTGGTCTTTCTGTTCTTGGCTTGTAGATAATACTGATTGAGGATGTTACTGATGTGGGGAAGAAAGGGCAGCTTTTGGATGTCAAAGCTGGGTTTTACCGAAACTTTCTACATCCTTCCGGAAAAGCGCGGATTGTTACTCCCATTCTTCTCAAGTAATGCGTAATTGAGTTGATTTTAGTTTGTTCCTTTTCTTCATAATGTTAATTACGTTACAGATAACCAAAATGTTAGCTGCTTTTAAAGTTTTTATGGCCAATTAGTCATCTTTATGAAGCCTGCCAACTGTTTGTGAAAATGTCACTGAGAATGTTAGTAATGTCCTTTACAATTTTGTGGTTTTGACACTTGAAAAGAATGTTAGGGTTAGGCTGTGAAAGAATAGGTGAAGATACCCTTTGTGATTATTTATTTTTTTTTTTGTTCAGGGAAATGAAGGTTGAAGAAGAGAGAATTGAGGCTGAAAAGAAACGGGTATTCACAGGCTTCTTTGATTCAATACCCTTATTCTTGATAATCCATGAGTCTTTATTTATAATGTTGTTATCATTTTATTTATATTAAGTTAAAAAATTTCATAGGTAAAAGAAGAGGCCCTACAACTTGCTAGAATTTTTGAAACTGTTGGAGCTTTCAAAGTGAAACGTAAGGGAGGGAAAGGAAAGCAAATTTTTGGAAGGTGTGTACTAAATTTGAACATAACTTATTTAATAGTTTTTTCTTATAAACTTATTTCTAATTTTTATAAAACATTTTGCTAAATGCTAATGAATTTTATTGCTTGCAGTGTTACTGCTCAAGATCTTGTTGACATAATTAAGGCACAACTTCAAAGGTAATCTTCTACCCAATCATAAACTTAAAGCAATGTTATCCAAATATAAACCAATTTTCACTTCTATGAGTTTTATGTTTTCAGCTTTTCTTGAATGATGGGTTCTTTTAAATCTCATTTTTTTTAATAATTTTTAATCTTCTTTCATGTAGGGATATTGATAAAAGAATTGTCACTTTACCCGAGATCCGAGAAACAGGAGAATATATTGCAGAGTTGAAGCTTCATCCTGATGTTACTGCTCAAGTCAGGTTGAATGTATTTGCCAATTAACAAAATGGCAATCAACTTATTTAAATAGGGCGTATTTCAAGGTATGCTGATTAACAGTTCCATTTTAGTTTAAAATTTTATAAAATTTATCTTTCTACGGTTATTTTCAATTATGAGGATAGGGAGGGCATTTTCGTCTTTTTAACATGTGAGAGGTCGCGAGTCCATGTTTTTTTATAGTCACAGTCACAGTCAGAGTTAGAGTCACTAACTATTTTTTTTTATTTATTGTTATTTGTAGGATGAAAACTGTGAAAGTAGTTTTAGAATCGCAAATAGAGCTGCCCAAGTTTCAAGAACATATATTTTTTTTTCTTTTATTGTGTTTTATATGCTCACAATATAACATTGGTATGAACACATGCTTGCTCTTATTTGTTGATATTTTGGATTATTAGTTCATTTCCAATGAAATTTCGTGAAACATTTCTACATTTATGGAGCTTTCTTTTTCGGAAAACAATATATGGAAATGCCACAAACAAGTTTGGTGCATTTTAAGAAATATAAAGGTAAAAATTATGAAGGAATCGAATGGTTTATATTTAGTAGTAGGCGCAATATAGCAAAGTTGATGAGTTTGACAAAAACGGATGTAATGAATTAACAAGTGTAATTAAATGTATACGAGCTTTTAAAACACTTTATTAAATTATTATGGTAATAGTAGAGTTGTTATTACATTTAACATGTAAGATGTATGTTGTAATGGGTAGGTTCGATTATGGATTGTAATTATTGTGTGATTATTGACAAAATGAGGACCCTTGGATTAAAAATATTAATGGTTAAGATCGGTTATGGCATGGTTGTAATAAAAAGTGAATTCTTTAATCATTGTTTAAATAGAAATCGTTGATAAGAGCAATATGAAGTTTCTGCGCATATTAGAATTTGGAAGTGTTATTATTTTCGGATCCATCCTGATCATCTCAAAAATACGATATCCATAATGAATAAACGTGAAATCTTCATAAATTGTAGGAATTTCAAACTCATTCTCACATTCAAAATCATTTAGCTAATTTTTTTCTTTACAAATCAAGCACATCAGTAGGAAGAATAGTAGACAGAGATCAAGTACGAGACTATGTGAGAATTTCATATCCAAGTGAAATAAACCCAGCTGGAATATTAACATTTAAAATAACGAGAATGATGCATAATAAGTTTTCGAAACTGAAAGTAACTTACATGACTTATACAAATATTGATTCTTAAGTATGGATTCTTAATTCTTGATTCTAGAAGAATGTTAGATAAGATTTCGCATTTATTCAAAAATTATTGATCTGTGATTCTTGAATATTGATTATGCTTTCTTTACGTTATTATTTAAAAGAATGCTAACATCGCATCAGTAAAATTCAGAACACAAATCAAAGTTGTCTTAATTGAAAATAAGCGGGGATAATGACTTAAAAGGGTAATATATTATTTGATTTGTACACATTTGGTAACTGAGTTTTTTTTGTCCATATTTACGCCTTCAACTTGTTAAACTGTACACATTCAGTCCTTATGACCGGCTACCATAATCATATAATTCGCGGTACGCTTTGGTACGGGTACGGGTACGTGGTATGCAATTCGCTAGGTCCCTGAAATTCGGTACAACGGGGGTAGGCTCATTTCGATACGCTTCGGGACGCTCCGGTACGATGTACCAAATATTGTAGTACCATGTACTAAAATTCAAAACATATTAGATGAACTTAAAACTTGCATTCAAACAAACATCAAAAATTCAAAAGTCAACACAAAACATAAACTTAAAACTTAAAAGTTAAAAATCAAATCCAACAAACATCAAAAGTCAAAACACAAAACATAAACTTAAAACTTAAAAGTTAAAAATCAAACATGTAACTTAATCCACTACTCCACCCTTTGTTTTTTTTTTCCTTGGCCATTATCTTCGTCTTCCTCGAGATCTTCTCATTCTATGTCTTCTAGCCTTGATCCTTCCAAGTTTGTAGATTCGGGATCTATATCCCACTTTTTGTGTGACCCTTCTTTATATTCTTCGGTAAACCTTGAACTCAAACGAATATTTGAATGTACAAAAACAAGTTTGTCAGCCCTTTTACAACTTAGTCGGTTTCTCTTCACATTGTGAATATAGGAATAAGTGCTCCAATTTCTTTCAGCTGAAGAGCTACTTATAGGTTGTGACAACACCTTTTTTGCCACATCAGCTAACTCCGGTGTTTCCACGCCATAAGTAGACCACCAGTCAATTGCTTCCATAGTAACCGCATCCATTTGAGCTACCGATAGAGAATAAAGACCCTTCTTCATGTTAAATGTGGCAAATTGTTCTCGCAACAATCGTTCTTCGTCTCTATTTTCAGAAATGCGATTAAATGCTTCCATTACACCTTGTACAACTTCTTTATCAAGGTTTAGTGCTTTTCTAAGAGTTCCACCTGGTGCTAATGTTTCAAGATAGCGACTATCGTAAAACCGTGGAGTTAAAGCAAATCCTAAACAGTGTAACGGGATGCTCATTTTCTCCCACCTACTTAATACAATTTGTTGTACTTGAGGGAAATATGATGCATACATATGTTCCTTCATCACATCTTGTATTTCCCCCAACATATTATCCATCTTTTCATAAATTCCGCCCATTTTCGGGCCTTCACCATCGCAAAATTTGATCAACCGATAAATTGGCTTCGTGATGCGTAAAATATTTTCAACTTCGATCCAAAAGTCATCATCTCTTATATGATTACCAACAAGTTGTCCAATTGTTCTAGTGTGTTCATTGCCGTGTTTCACCCAATCTCTCCACGAATTACGAGCAATTGTTGTAGATAGTGCCTCTCTACAAATGAATAACCTCTTCAACAAAACATAAAGAGAAGCAAATCGGGTTTTTGCAACCCTTAAAAGCTCCAACTTTGAAGTCTCCCTAAAATGGATAAAGCTTGTCCATGATTCAGAAAACATTTGACAATTGTTTTCCCCTTTTTATATGTGTCCTGTAGCCAAATAAACTCGCTTGCAAAATCTTTAAAAATAAGGTTTAAGGTATGAACACAACATGGCGACCAAAAAATATGCTTGTACATCTTTTCCACTTCCTTTCCAGCTGCTTTACAATTGGCATCATTGTCCGTCACAACACTAAGAACATTACTTGGGCCGACAAAATCAATCGCTTGGCTTAAAAATTGAGCAATTGCTTTATCTGTTTTCTCGACTCCAGAAAAATCAGTGGCATACATAAACATAGAAACACGACTGTTTATAGCAAGAACATTGAGCAATGGTTTATGTTTTATGTTTGACCCACCCATCAGATACAATAGAAATAGTGTGTGAATACCATGCTTCTTTAAACGGTATCAAGTCTTTCTCAACATCTCTAACACATTCGTCTAGTAAAACAGTTCTTGCTTTCTCACTTGATGGCGCTTTATAACCTTCGGGTGCCTTTCTTAATGCGTTTACCATGTCACAGAATTGAGGATTCCGCAATACATTGAATGGAATCCCATTAGCACATAAGGCCCTCACAATTTTCAAATCAACTGCACTTCTCTCCATTGTTGCAAAAGATTGCTCTATCGGTTTTTTAGATCTCAAACTTGCTTTTTTTTTTTTGTTAAAACAGAACTTCTTAGGGATTTAGAGACTCCAAACTTTTCAGCCTCTTTCACTTTCTTTTGCAACCTTTCATAAGTTTCTCAGTCTTTTAGTACAATGGGACACCTCTTAATTTTAGCTTTTTTTCCGAGTTGAGCACCAAAAAAATAAGTATAAATACGCGTATACGAACTAGTGAATGTTCCATGACAATGTTTACAAACCCATTTTTTAGAACCACCAGGATTTTTACTACTACCAGCACTAATAAAAGTAACTTCATCATATAAAGGCTTAGTATCTACACTTTGTGTTTTTGGCTGTGTACCTTGACTCCCACGACTTGTCTGAACTTCTGATTCTAATTGTGGTTGATTCTCGTTGTCTTCTTCATCGCCAAGATCAACATAATGATTTTCTTCCTCGTGGTATTGCTGTGACTGAGATTGTTGCCCTCCATTATCTTCCTCACAGGTATTAGTACCTCTTTTCTTTCCAAAAGCCATGATACTTTAAGTTCTAACTGTAACTGTTATTGGGTTTGGGATTCAAGAAAAAAACTAAACTATGAAATTTGAAATTTGATGTTCTGGAATACAATTGAATGAAAAATAAGATGGAATGGAAGCCTAATATAGGCCTAATTACAGAAAATGAAACCAATTTTGAAAAGTTGCTCATGAATTGTTCGGTTACAGAAAAATGCAGTCGACACGATCGACTCTTCAAATTCCGATCCATGTTTCAAATTGATTGCAAACGTGTATTGAAATAAGGCGATTCGCGATTGCTACAGCATCTGGTACGTTCGAATTTAAGATTTGGAATGTCAATTTCAAGTTCTTGAGTCGCGACCCGGAGCGTACCTGGTACACGTTCGTACCACATTTTGGTACGAGCGATTGGGATCGCAGATCGCGCCTACCCCAACAATTTCTGTGACTATCCAGGCTACTCCAGGTTAGTTGGTAAAATGACTTAATAGGGTAATATATTTCTCATTTTGTACACATTTAGTCCTTAATATTTTTTTTGTTGTAAAATAAGTCATTTTTATTTTTGTACTCATTCAGTATTTATGAATGATTTCTTTAGGTTTTTTTCACGACATCTTACATGTGACAATCATTAATGAGATGTTTTTGAGCTTTTGATGCTTATTTCCATCGCGATCTTGACTATTTGGTTGCTTAGATCATGTGTTCTGAACATCATAACTTCTTCATACGATCTCAGGTTTTAATGATCTTTATATCCGTACGTTCGTATTTTAGTACACTACAACTTTTGTTTAGATTACTCCCGCTAAAAGTAATATATTTTTATTTATGATCTTTATATCCATATGTTTTTTTTTTATGAATACATGTATGGATGTTTTTTTATAAAATCGTAAATAAAAATTTATTACATTTTAACGGGAGTAATCTTAACGAAAATTATAGTAGACTCAAAAAACGAATGCATTGATATAAAGATCGTTAAAATATGATATCGTATGAAAAAGTTAGGTCGTTCAGAACACAAAACATAAGCCAAACCATAAGACCTACGCAACCGAGCAGTCGATATCGCGATGAACATAAGCATGAACAACCCCAAACACATCATTAGTGATTGTCACACGTAAGATGTCATGAGAAAAACCTAATGAAATCATTCCTAAGTACTAAACGAGTAGAAAAACAAAAATGACTTATTTTGAAACAAAAAAATATTATGGACTAAATGTGTACAAAAATATTAAGGACTAAATGTGTACAAAATGAAAAATATATTACCCTATTAAGTCATATTTTCCGGCTAACCTAGAGTAACCGGTCATACACTACTAGAAAACAGACCTTTAATGACGCGCTTTTTACGACACACACTGATTAATAATACGCAAAAGGGCGTGCCTTAAAAATAATGTCAGATCTTTAGAAATTTGAAGAAATTAGGATGTGCATTTTTGCGTGCCCTTAAATTAATGTCTCACAAAAAAAAAAAAAAAACACGGAGGGCGCTTATTATAAAATGCTCTTCATCTAAGCATGTCGCTTTATAATTTTTTTAATGAAACGTGCGTTTTTAGTCGGGGGGAAATGGCATCCCAAAAATTAAACCCCCCGCTTATTTGCTCCTCTCTCATTCTCCCTTGTTCCCATCTACTGATGCCTCCACCTTCTTCCATCGATGCTAATATTTGAATTAGATAGAAAGAAACCCTAGGGCCCTTCATCTTCACCTACATTCAACACCTCCAACCCTTCTTCGTTCGTCCAACACAACTCGGGCTTTAATCTGCAAGAAAACCTCCAACTACGTCCTCTACATGAAAAAAAAACCCTAATTGGCAGCCACATGTTGACGTCAGGTACCCTTGAGATGAAAGCCTCATTTTGATGTAGATATCCCCTTGGGCTCCTATGTTAGGGCCGATTTCTCATATATTTAGTTCTTACATCCCCTCTAACCAAACCCTTAGCATCCCAAAATAACCTTAATCTTCCGTTCGTTCGTCTTAGTAGCTAGAGAGGGAGTTGTTCGAGTTTTTGTGTAGGGCTGTCGGATTTTTTGAGTGACCGTCGATTTTTTGTGTAGGGCTGCGTTCTCGCTCCACTTCCCCTCTACCTTACTCAACCTACTACGATTGCTTAAGATTACAAGCCCTAGGTCTGATAAAGGTATGTTTTCCTTCTTCACTCTTCTTAACGTTTTGGTTCTTATATCAGAAAGATGGATTCGACTGATAACTTGACCTCGCCAAAAAATCCCTAAATCATCACGAATCTGCTATTGCTTTCAGACATTTGCTTGGGGTTTTGATATTTGTAGCTGGCAACGCCACTTAAATCCATTGATATGGCCCGAAATATTGTGTCAATTTGCTCTTGCTGTAGGATATGGACCAAAATTGAAAAAACAAATGTCGATCAACCACATCCCCATGAAGAAAACGAGGTACCTTTTATGGTAAATTACAAAATTGTCCCTCCCTGTCGTTTATCACTTTATGTAGATATATTATGGTCTTTTTGTTGCCTTTTCCAATTCCTAAGATGACTTTTTGTCAAGTTGATCATTATCATTATATCATCTAGTTTTATCAAGAAACATTTCTATCATGAAATCAAAATCAAAACTTAGACACATTTTCTGCTTTTGTTGAGATCAGTTTGGGTAGAAGAGTATAATAACTTGATAAATTGGTATTTGCAAGTGCAGTGTGTTGATGGTGGAGATATAATTTTAAATTTAAGAAGTGGAGTGACAGCTGAAAAAGCTTTGGCCATAATGCAAGAGAGGGGTTTCTCCAATAGAAGGTCTAGGCATAGGTTGACACCTGGCGCTGTTAAATATGCAGCATTCATGTTCTTTCACTCGAGGGTAGCCATGGTCTTTCAATTTTAGATGTGGCTGAAAAGATCCAGGTATAGATTCTGATTTGGATTGATTGCATTCTCTTTCTTTTTGACTTAATGGACTTTATGGGAATATGACTCATCATCTGATACAACTCAACTCATTTGTGTCTTAGAGTCCCAGAGGTGGAGTGAGCGGTGGATCCACCAAGGTAGATTGAGTCTCTGCGAGAGAATATGGAGTGGACGGTGGTTGTGGGTTTCGGAATTTTGATTCCGATCCTGGAGGGGTTGTGGAAATCATATCATTGCCAATTTCATTTTATCGTATAAGATTTTGTAGGTCATGATCTATATTTCTTTCTCTTGATTGCAATAGATCTATGGTGACACTAGCATTAACTTTTCTAACAAGCTCCCAAGCTATACTTATTGTGTGGTCCAAAAGAGCTGGAAGATACGACTACAGTGTCATAACAACAAACTTTTTGGTGAGGAACTTTTGTTCTAGGATTTCAAGTGAAAAACCTTTACTTATTGCTCCATACTCTGATTGAGAATTCTTTCTTATATTGTCTTATGCTACACCTCCATTTTCCTTGCTTTGGAATCAAGTTGAGGCTTTGAAATGTGCACTATCACTTTTGGCCTTGGCTAGAATATGGAGAACTGAAGGTGTGACTGAAGATAACAGGTTTGTTCAATAAACTTTCTTCAAAAATAAATTTGTCCAATAGTTGCATTACAGAAATTGAAAAGAAAAAAAAAGGAATAACAGGATTAGAGGCAGCAAAGCCACCTAATGGCAGGGTGGATGATGTCTCGAGCCTATCAGGATTTTAATCAGTGAAAAACTAGGCTGTGAGGGGATGATTTATCCTTGTTTCTCACTGGTCCTTACCAGAAGTTAATAGAACAATAATATTGAGTGTCTTTTTTTGTATGTGTGGAAAGTAAATTCATTACAGAACACTTCTAGAAGTGCCATGATAAAGCAACTTAAAAGACATAATAGTAAATGCAACTGATAAAGCTAATCGCATGCTTCGAGCCAAAGCCATTGAATGCATTAACCTTTTTTGGGATGGCTGTTGGAAAAGAGATATTTAGAGATAAAGTAATTTTCACACATTTCATCATAAAATATGCACCATTGAATAGTTCTTTTTAGTTTATTTGAAGTTTCTAATAATCTTGAAAATGGTTTCAAGGTGATGGAAGTTCTTATTTTGTTGCAAGGAACTCAAATGGAAACCATTGATCCCACCACAAGTTACATGCTTCAAGTAAGTGTTATTTGAATTTTTATTCCAATAAAAACAGATTTGATATATTATATATTTAATATATGTTAATTCCATTTATGCCCTTTTAACTATTTTATATTAGGGATGAGTGTATGAGCCGGAGAATCAGAAAATGGACCGGACCAGACGGAACCTGAGTTACATATAACCGGGGCAGTTCCCGGTTCTAATGTTTTTCATATTTCGGTTTTCGAGTAAGAACCGGATCGGACTCGGAAAGTGTTAGCAAAATATTTTATGTGTTATTTTTATTATTTGGTTTACTGGTAAATTTATTTTTTGTTATATATGCTCCCACCAGACATCATTTATGTGTTATTTTTGCTATTTGGTTTTAGAGTTTGTCTTCACTTTTGACATTTGCCCCTTTATCTTGAAATCCAGTTTCATCTACTTAGATTATGGTTTTGGTTTAAGGTTATTGCAAAGTTACCAAGCCGATGTATTTTTAAGTTTTATTTCCATAGTTGGTAATAAAACATGTTTTCTACAGTTGGTTCTTGTTAATGGCTCGCAATCGGCTCACATATGACATGTAAACAATAAATTTATGTTTTTATGCATAAATTGATTATTAACATTTAACACAACACATATGGTTGTACTTGTATGCAGAGTGATGCACGAGCTGCTAAGGTTAAATTAGGAACAACCAGTTTGTTAGCTTCACTTCTGGCATTTTAGTTTTTGATTAATTGCAAGAGATAACAATGTTTTTTTCAACGCTTTTCAATATTTCAGTTGGATAGTTTTCCAAAGCTTTTTAGTTTTTGATTCATATCTAATTTTGAAATTTCTAAAATCACAGTAACAAATGATTTGTGCTTTAAAATTTGTGTTAATTGGGTCTTAAGGTTTTGTAGCAATGTTTTTTTAGCATTACATGGAATCATATGTTTAACACTTCTTTTTATTTATCTCAGGTGTTGATGTTGGGAGTACACCTTTACTTTTGAGGTACTAACTGTTTTCTCCTGGAATTTTTTTTGCCTGAGATTTTTTGCTGCCAACTGTCCTTTCGGGCCCTTCATTTGGAGATTTTGTTGTCTGGAAAGAGGAGACTGCAACTCCTACACCTTCTCCAGTTTGGTCAACTGATTCAGGAAAGATTGCAAGGCATACTTCCTTAAGGTACATTCTTAAAGAACAAGAGAATAAAGGTGGTGGTTCTTCTGTTCAACAGCAACAACATCAAGTACATGTCCCAATGCAGAAGCCCATGTCATCATCTATTCAAACTAAAAATGGTCCATCATGGTCATCACCTGTCCAGATTATGTCACATAGTGGGACTGGGGCTTCTTCTCAATCAAAGAACAAAGTTGATGATGATCTTTTCTAGGGTCCTTTGGATCACCCGAAACAAGAAGCAAAAACGTATGGTTTCTTTTATTATATATGTATTTTTATGGAAGCGTGTTTGATGATTTTGGTTTGTGTTTGTGATACAGGGCTGATTTTCCTCAACTTGCAAATCAAGGGAGTTGGGCTAAGAACACTCCTGGAAAAGAAACTTCAGGTGGGGCTATGTGTCGACAGAAGTCTGGGAGTGGAAGACCTGTTGAAGCTTCTCTTTCATCATCTCCTTCATTGAAGGGGAAAAGAGATGTTATGGCTAAACATTCAGGTAAAGTGGACTCCATTAGCCAAGGACACATCTGCTAAAGTAATTCTTGAGCTATCTTTATATATTTTTTTCCCATTTTCATAAATTTAAATGTTTTTATTTTCCATGAAAAGTATATTGGAGCTTGTTGAGAAATCCAAAGGGTGGTCTTCACTAGAACCGACTAGGGACAGTGCTGAAAATGTGATGACGCGGATTTTTGAGGAAGAGTTATATGATATCCTACTGCTAATTATATTCACAGGAGGGGCGGTTCCGTCCAAAGGTTTTTCACAGTTTATCATGTTGCTTTGCATGCTTGTGCAGATCTTAAAGATGTTCAGGTAGCTATAATTCACTACAAATTTATAATCAAATATTCAAATACACAATATGCTTTGTTTATCTGGTATGGCTATAATTCATTATAAGTTTATATGTGTAAGCTTGGTTGATCAGGTATGGCTAAAATAGAGAAGTTGAATTGAAATATATATGCTTTGTTTATATTTATAGTTTTACCAAAAGATTTGAAGTTAGTTTTAGTTGTTTATCTGTGTAAGCTTGTTTTGAGTGTATTTATGCAAGTAAGATTTAGTAATTTTTTTCATTGTGGTTTATTTTATTTCATTATCTTTTTTGATACATAATTACATTAAATATAATTTCTTGTTTTTATTTAGGGTAAAGTAAGCTCCATGGTGGCAGTTGCCCTTGGGCCTAAACCAGGGTGGGAGGTTCGTTAATCTTTGATTATATTGATAAGCCCCTTCATCTTCTGGATCTGGGACAGTTGCTGATAGATTAAATTATTTGCTTCCATCACATACCTCAGGTAAATTGCTAAAAATAAACCCATTAAACATACAATCTTAGGCCTAAATTTATTTTATTTTTTTTGTTTTGATTAAACTTTTATGTTTTTTTTTGACAATTTTATGTTGGGGAAGGTGATGGTGATGGTGGTGATGTGGTCCAGCTCCACAAACTTGCTGCTTTCCAGGAGAAGGCATTAATTCATGCATTGTCTTATAAGTTGGAATTCAACAATTCTGCCTTTTTGTTGTATTGAAAAGACCAAAATACCCTTTTGGTGTGTAATTTATGCATTGTTCAAGCTTTCTGATTTACTTCCATAGATGATGGAAGAACTATTTCTTCACTTGTATGCACAAAACTCAGCTCTTCCAGGTATGGTTCAAATAATTGCAGGATTTGCTATTTCTGATGGTTAGTCCTCTATCCAACTCTTTGGCATCCTTATGAGTCTTCTTTCATGTGTTCAAAACTGAGTCTTGAAACTGAATATCTTTTGGTGCTATGATCATTTATTTGAAGCTCTGATGTTTACCCAAGACTTAAAGGTGTGCTTTCCCAAGTTCTTCCTATTTTAGGGAATGTTAAAGATCAACATCGACCAATTTTTGCAAATGGTATGCTTAAAGACCCTTTAACTCCTTGTTTCCATGATTCCTTTTCACTAATTCTATCATCTATTGGTTCTTTCATACACATGCATCTGTTATCTCAAATCTTACATTTATTTTTATTTATGTTATTGTTTTTTCCAGCTTTCAGGTGTTGGTGTCAAGCTTGTTGGCAATACAGTGTGGAGTACCCTCTTTCATCAATTCTTGATAGTGATGTCACTTGAGAAATCATTTTTCTTTTTGTTAACCAAGTTTTTATTATCATGTATTAGGTCAAACCATGGGTAAAAACAGCCTTGCCCCTGGTTCCGGGGTTGTCACAAAATACTTGACTTTTTAACTTTGTTTTTGGTTTCATTTAGTAATAATCCTTCTGAGGGGGTGTTTGTTGGGCTGCTTCTTTCAATGTCATTAACAAAAGTGGTAAGTAAAATCTTACTACTATGAAACTCTTTTGCTTAAACCTACCTTATTGACCTGTAGCTGATTAAACATTAAATTAATTATGCAGGTTTTGAAGCTTTTGATGGAAAAGAATAGTGTTAATGCTCTTCATAGAAAAGTATGTTGGTATTTTAGGAAATTTGGCTAATAATTTAGTTAATTATATAAAAAATGTTGAAATGTTACATTTGTCTACTATTGGAATGATTATTTGTATAACATTAACTTTTGTGCAATGCATTGTATTATTTGTATATGGTATTTTATTTTCCATTATGTGACATGAAATGCAAATTTAATATGAAAATAAGTAAATCCATAAATAACTTTTTTAAAAAAAAAAATTAAAATTACGATACGCAAAAATGTGTGTCATCTTCATTTATGACATGGCCTTTCTTGATAGGGGCTTTCTTGATACGCATTGCGTGTCATTAACACGTGCGTCGTAAGGTTACGACACGAGAATGCGTGTCGTTTTCCTTTATGACAGGGCCTTTCTTGATACGCATTGCGTGTCGTAAACGCGCGTCGTAAATGTGCGTCGTAAATGAGCGTCGTAAATGCGCGTCGTCTCTCTTTATGACAGGGCCTTCCTTGACGCGCATTTACGCGTCGTCTGAGCCGTTTACGACGCGCAATGAGCGTCGTAAAAGGTTGTTTTTCTAGTAGTGATAAGGACTGAATGTGTACAGTTTAACAAGTTGAAGGGGTAAATGTGGACGAAAAAAACTCAATGACCAAATGTGTACAAATCGAAAAATATATTACCCTTTTAAGTCATTATCCCAAATAGGTTGTAACACCCCATCTTTCAAGTAACTTCAAATTCATCCCTTGGACTTTGAATTGTGTCATTTTTGGCCCTTTGTTTGGATAGAAGTGGCAAGGGGGGGGGGATCCTAGTGGCGAAATGGTGATTTTGGGAACTTGAGTAGTACGCTAGGCATACATGTGAGTACGCTAGGCGTACGAGTGCCAGGGTGAAACCCTAACTTTTAGGGTTTGTGGAGTATTTTAAGCATCTTATGGACCATTTCCTTTCATCTTTTCCAGCCTCCAAGTTCTTGAGCCGTTTTGAGTAAACCCTGACCCCCATAGTGAGCATCTTGAGCTTATGATGTAGTTTTTGTGTGCCAAAAGAAGAAGTTAGTGCATCAAAGGAGTCAAGGAAGGAATCAAGCTTGTAGATTTGGGGTTATCACTATCTTGGGAAGCTTTAGAAGGTATAAAGCTTCTACTTCTATGCTTGGATTGTATAGATCTTGTTTTGGTTACTTTTTAGCATTCTTCTTGTCCTAAGAGTCCCAATATTGTGCATTCTTTGTTTTGGTCGAGTTAAGCTATCCTTTTTAGACCCTAGGATGGGTCCTAAGGTATAAAAATGAGGTCCCTTGAGCTAGTTTGGTCCCTAGTTCTTTGTAGGAGGTCTTAATGGATTAAGACCATGTATTAAGCCCTTTTTAGTCGACCAAAGTCTTAAAGTTTGAGACTTTATGGTTCTAGAGCACATTTGAGTAGTGGATATGAAATTGGGCTTAAGTGCTTAAGCCATTAAGGGCTTATCATGATTTTGGTCTCTGCTAGGGTACGCCCCGCGTTCAGAGTCAAACCCCCTGTAATAGGTCAATGCGAGGCGAGGTATTCCCAGCATACCGAAGGGGGTACGCCCCACGTATGCCTTATGTTGGGCTTCATACTTTGGGCTTCGAGTATTGGGCCATCTGTTGGGCTTTGATTCTTGGGCCATAATGGTTTATCTAGATGGTTGTATCTTGGGCTAAGTAGAGGATCAGACCTTTGGATAAAGCACAATATGGAGTTAGGACCGATTTGGAAAATTGGGCCAAGTGTGGGCTTGAAGTGGTTTGGGCCTTTGGATCAAGATTTGGGTTTGGCTTGCAATTGGGTTGTGATGGACCATCTGGGATTTTATGGTTTGGGCTTTTAGCTTGGTGGACCTTCTTGAGTGAAGGCTCAATTTGGAAAATTCGGCCATAATAGGATTTAAGGAGTTTATTTTATGTTGGACCTTTTGTCATCTAGTTTGAGCCTTAACTTTGGCCAAGCTTGAGCAAGAGTAAAAAGGTCTTTTACCCTGAATTAGACTCATAGTATGTGTCAGTGGCTAGATGTTGATGGATTTGTCATTTTGGAATCCTGTTAGCGCGGGTGTGATAACGGATATACAGTTAGAGATTATTTATGGAACCAGCTATTGATGTGGTGTTGTCTTGATGATGGTGGTTCGGGATCTGGCAGTCAGCGGTCAGGGATCGTCTGTGTGTTTCGGTAGCACGAAGTGAGTTTTCCTCATTGTACTAATAGGGTCGAATGCACCAATGCCGACCCTTTGATTGATATCTTGATATTGTTGATATGTTGAGTACATAATAGATTTGCATGAGTATGCTAGTTATTGATATGCTAGTCTGGTAGATCTATAGGACTGTCTGTGATATTGTATGATTATCTATATAGGATATTACCTATTATGTATTTCACATATTGTGTGGGTTGGGTTGAGGTTGTACTTCTTTGTGCTGTAGCCAACAAACCCCGGAGTATTCCAGATATGAGTTGAGGGCCAGGGAAGGCATGCCAGACTCATACTGAGGACTCATTAGCATTCGAGATATGAGCTGAGGGTCAGGGAGGGCATTCCAGACTCATACTGAGGGCACATTAGCATTCCAGATACGAGTTGAGGACCAAGTGGTATGCTAGACTCCTACTGAGGGCTTGATGGTATTGGAGCAATCTAAATATGAGTTGTGGGCCAGGGAGAGCATGCCAGACTCATAGTGAGGACTCCTAAGCATTCCAAATGCGAGCTGGGGGCCAAGGAGAGCATGCCAGACTTGTACAAAGGGATAATCATTTATATTCCAGTCTGAGGACTGAAGGAGCAAGCTAGACATAAGCTGTGGTCCCAAGGGGCAAGCCAGACTTATGTTGTGGGCTCGGGAGCAAGCCATACATGAGATGTGGGCCCGATAGGCAAGTCGGACTCATGCTGTAGGCTCAGGGGTAATCCAGTCTGTAAAGCTGTGGACCCATTACATGCTGTTATTTATATATGTGCTATTGTTTATGTGTTGGTACGTTGGAGGAACCCACTAATCTTTTGGCTTATAGTTGTGGATTTTGTTTCAGGTACATCGGATGATCGCGGGAAGGCAAAGGCTTGATCGTGCACCTCCTCATATTTTATGTTATGATTTATGGGGGTTCTCTGATGTTAAACTATATTGAAAACAATTTGTAAACAATGGATGGTTTTGGAATGTTTAAAAAGTTTAATTTTTCATGAATTTTATGGATGTTACATAAGTGACATACCTTATAAAATTGTTGATTCTCTGATCTCAATTATCGAGTCTTGAATAATGTTATATAAGACTTTTCCTTGATTCTTTGAGTAATATTAGACAAGACTTTACATTGATTCTTGATTTTTGATAAGGAAAAATAATAGAAAAAACTGCAAAAATGGTCCCTGTGGTATGATTTTTTTTGAGGTTTGGTCCAAACCTCAACTTTTTTTGGATTGGTGGTCATTTTGGCCTAGTTTCGATTTGGTCCCTCAGTAAACTGAAATGACTGTAATACAATTCTAATTTATTTTTTATGTTTTTTTCTATTTAATTTAAATAAAAAGAAAATAATTAATTAATTTTGGGTCCACATCTTTCTTTCTTTCTTTCTCTCTCTCATTCATTCATGAACACCCAGATCATAAACATCACCAAATGGTAGAAAATTCATCAAATTTACATGTTTTCTACAATTAATTTTAACATTCAAGATAGCTATTTCACACACACACACACATTCTACTTGATGTCTCACTCACATATCATAGACTCAATTTCCTCAGCTTCCTTTCAGTCGAGCATGATCTCGAACACAACAAACAACTCCAACACACTCTGTTTCATTATGCCTCTCTTTTATATTTCCCTTATTTCTTTCATCTCCAAGTTGTGGTGTTTCCCCTCTTTCTGTCATCTCCGACCAACAACCAACCTTTCCTCTTCATTTGATTCATCTTCTCAGTGACCATGAGAGAAATTTCAAACAAAAGCACCCAAATACAAAATCATTTAATATTGATTCAAACCCCAATAAGCATTCAACCCTAGAGTACAGGATGAAAATGAAGAACACGAGTAAACCTTAGAGATCGGGTGGAGCTTCATTTGATGTTTTGCCATTGAGACACACACGATGAAATTAAAAGTGGGTCTCGAATTTACCAGATCTAACCCAGAAAGTCTATGATATGTGATGGGAAGAAGGCAATTGTTCCTAGCCATGGATCTATTATGTCATCCGTTATGCCACCTCTGACCATAATTTCCTTCGCCGAATATTACGGTAGTGATGACTCCGATTGCTTTAAGTGTGAGGGCACTGTATGATGAATCCAAGGAAACTCACCACTCCCTTTCTTTTGGTCCCTGTGGTTTGAGTAATGGTGGTTCTGGTTAATAGTGGCGGCTAGGGTTTCAATATGAAGAAGGAAGAAGAAAGAAGAACATAAGTGATGGAGAGAAAGTTGACCGACTTGTGGGTTTTGTGTATATTGATTTTGGAGTGTGTAGGAGTTTGTGGTACTTGAATCTGAACCTAGAACTTCATATGATTCGTCATTATGTGTATGTATGTTTTGTATCAAGGAAAAAGAAGCAAGGTTTGCATGTGTTGAATCTGAACCCAAATATTCATATAGTTCTTCCCTAGATCTTCATATCTTCATCTAGTCTTCATTATGAGAGAGAGAGAGAGAGTGAGACCCTTCTATTGTTTTAAATATTAAATTATTAACAAAGATATTAAATATGTAAAAATAGAAGACTATAATAGTCTTTTTACTTTTCGGAGGGACCATTTCTACATAGAAACATGACCAAAAGGAGCATGAAGCCAAAAAAGTCAAGGTTTGGACGAACCAACTCTTAATCTAAATGAAAGTCTTCATTAAAGCTCTACAAGCATAATTCCACTCATGCCCTTTGCGCGAACCAACTCTTAATCTAAATGGTTTAAAAAATTCACGGTTTCATAAGGATTTATCTCAATCGATTTCTTCAAAAGTCGATGGGTTCTTGTTCATCAAGGGTTTAAAAAATAATCGACAATGAAACTTAACATCGGTCGATCTAGAAAAAAAGGAGTAGGTTACTTTGGATGGATAAATGATTTATATCTATTCATCATATTTCATTCTTTTGTTCGAGTTGCAATAAATAATCACTTGGAAAACACACACTCAAACATGTATTACCTATTGGTCCTTGATTGTGGATTGAAATGACGTTCAGATCTGATCCCATTTATGACATCATCATCTTCGGAGCATCTGGTTTCACAGGCAAGCATATTGTTAGAGAATTCCTCAAGTTTATTGATTCACCAAACTCTTCTCTCTAAAACCCTTGCTCTAGCCGGTCAGATCACTTCTAAACTCTCCCAAACCCTGAAAAGGGCATCCACATCTCACCCAATGTCTCTTTACTTGTTGCTGACACATCCGATCTACCCTATCTCTTTCAAATGAATTCGAAGATAAGCTCGTCTTCAACTCTAGGCATTGGGTTTCGCCAACGGTTCCCAATTAGGTGAAGCCTAACTCTTGAATTAGGTGAACCGAAGCAAAAGGTCTTGAGTTAGTGTTTGTTGTTGACTGACACAAAAGTTAGATGGACCTTAAAATATATAAATAAATTCTTATTTAAAATGCCATATTATAATAGTAACCAAATCCTCACGTATCAGGTCATATAATGATGTAATTGATAGATAAAATTTCATTTTAATGGTCTATTTTACAAAAAAACAAAAAAACAAAACAAAAATTAAGTGACTAAATGGGTAAAATTGTCAAATTCCATTGAGCTACATTAGCATTTCCTTTTTTTATGTTGATTCATAAATAATGTTAGATAAGACTTTGCCTTGATTCTTGATTATTGATTATTAACGTCTAACCTCAAAATGAAGGGTAAAAAACTGTTGTAGAACATTTTTGCATTCATACATGTATATGTAGTTGTATATATACAAGTCATTGCATATATGTTAGTTAACATTCTTTTAGACCATTTGGGCCTTGATTATTGATTCTTGAATATTGTAGATAAGAATTTGGCTTGATTCTTGAATAATGTGACAGCATACTTTGCCTTGATTCTTGGTCAAATGTTACCCCTAACCTTCATAAACAACTTTTTGTAGTTCCTTACTTGTCAAGGTCTTATTAGCAATTAGTTGCATATATCCTTATCTTTTTATTGAAGAAATCAAACTATGTTTTTCTTTAACAAAATTCAGAAGTAAGAAATAATTTTCATATTGATTCTTGATACATATGGCGTTTTCCATAAAGATTCTTGAAAAATATTTATTTTTAATAATCTCATTTATCCTCCATTTAAAAGTACGAGGTATATTTATTCTTTAAGCATAGTGTATATGGAATTTAGATAAATGGTGACATATTTGATGTACTTGTAGTTTAAATACAGGAAGTATCCCAACAACCATTAGAAGAAGCAGTTGAACATGAAGAATAACAATTAGATATTCTTGAAGTGATTTGGGAAGTTACCAATGTCGTGCTTCATTAAGTGTGAAATCCCATTTTTACCACAAAATTTTTCGATTTTTAATATAAATAAAACATCAAATATAATAAAAAACAAGTCGATAAAACCCACGTATATCAAATACAATCATCTTAAATCAGAGTATCAAACATGCAGAATCATAAAATCTGCAAGTTGAGGTGTACAATCAAGCCTTCGCCTTCCTGCGATCATCTAAAGTACCTGAAACACATTTAATCCACAACTGTAACCATGAAGCTTAGTGAGTTTCCCAAAATATCACATATAACACAACATAATAGACAACTATGGGTTCTTAGCAAACCTGGAGATTATCATCAATCCCAATGAGCTAACAACACACCCTGTGGATTAACAACACACCTCACGGGTTATCAGCCACCTTGGGAACTATCAGCAGTCCCATCGACTCACATCAGTCCAGGAGTTATCAGCAACTCAGTTTCACATATAACATCAATCAACAAATAAGACCCAGCTGGTCATCATGTATACACTATCACATAAGTAACTATAGTGAGAAGACTCACCTCGCAGATAGCAACTTAACATAATAACTCTCACACACTGAATATCGATCTTACGAGGGACCTAACAACAATAAAGAGTACCCTCTCAGTCTACACCTTAAAACCCTTAAATTAACCAAAAGTCAACCATGGTCAAAGTCAACCTCAGTAGGTCTCCACGTCGTGGCCACTCATAGGCCACGTCATGGGTGCTACACGACAAAACAACTGACAACTCCCCAACTGCTACGTCGTGGCGGCCAAAATGCCACGTTGTGGGAACTTGGATTCCACAACTTAATGTATTCAGCTCTCAATCCGTTAAGCCACTGCTTCCAACTTTAAAAAAATATTCCTAATGTCTAATGCATCACAAAGATTGATGCTTTTCAGTCATACATGTCCAATGCAAGTCTAGAGCTCTAAATTAGGTCAAAATGGGGAAATAACACCACAATCTCATGCATGAAGCTTAATATACCAACAAACTCTAGATCTGAGACATATGTATACTAAGGGACCTCAATAATCCATAAAGTTGCTAACTTTATGGGATCCATGCATCCGTCTCAACCCAAAGATGGAGATAAGGGGGGGGGGGGGGGGTAGAAACCTAGATCTAGTATGCTTTATTGAGAAAGGAAGAGACTTTATACCTCCAAAATGTCATAAATGAAGTGAAGATGTAAGATATATGCTAGAACCAAGCACTTAAACACCAAGATGACCTCCCTCTTTTTGTACAACCTTTACAAAGATTGCTTCACACACTCAACACACATATGGAGGTTAGGGTTTGGATGGATCATATCTTAAAGGATGGAGGCTGCCAAGTGATACAACCCTAGGAGTTAGTGCCCTTAACAAGGGAACTAATTCCTGAATTAGGGTTTTGGCCCAAAGTGGTTGCGACGTCATGGCAACATACTGTCACACAGTAGCATCGCACAAAACACGTTTCTCCTACTAATGACACGTCGTGGCCATACAAAATTTCTAAGATATTTAATGATTAACTTATAAAAAAGAATAACTACAAACTAGATGTTATAATTCTCCCCAACTTGAAGCAGATTTCTTCCTCGAAACTCTCTGTAGTACACAAATCAGGGTAATGGGTACATATCTCCTCCTTGGGTTCCTATTGAATAAGGTGTTCAAGCAATAACTGAATTGGTATATTCTTGTAATTAGAAGCAAAGTCCATTTTGGGTTGCCCTCATAACTAGAACTTTATTAGAGTGACATATATATATATATATATATATATATATATATATATATATATATATATAGAGAGAGAGAGAGAGAGAGAGATAGAGAGAGAGAGAGAGAGAAAGAAAGAAAGAGAGAGAGTATGATTTATTAGATTATTATATGATTAATAAATTAATATGAAATCAATTAGAATTAATTAAATATTAATACGAATTAATCTGAAATTAATTCAGGATTAAATGGAATTAACTAAAGGTCCAATGATTAAATTGTAATTGTTCATAATTAAGCAAGGAAAGAAAAATTCTAGAACCCATATAGGGGTGAACAAAATTAGGAGGGTTTCTAAGGTTTCCAGAAGCCTCTTGGTTGTAAATAAGGTAAAGACTTGAATTGGGATGAAACCTATTATTTAATCATTCAAACATTGATTTGTCCTTAAGTTACCTAAACTATAAATAGGACCCATTGAGACCTCAATTTCGTTCATACTCTTCCAAGGAAGATACATTGGCCGGAAATCTCCTCCTTCATCTCTCCTATTGTCTTCTAGTTCTAAGGGTTTGGGTGTGAGCCATTAGAGGTATCATCCTTTTGGTGTTAAGCTTTCCAAGACCTACACTACAAGTAGATTGGAGTGATTTGTTTACTAAAAATAAAAGGCATCTAACCCTAATCCCATGATTTTGATTTATACTAGGGTTATACAAGTCTAGTTGTTCATTGTATGTTGATATCAATGTATGACATAGATCTTTTAGGATAGATGTAACCTATTAAATGCAAATTGTTTTCCGCATTGTAAAAATTTTGTTTCCTATAAAACCCATTAGTGGTATCAGAGCCTAGATTTGTCAAACATTGATTCACAACGTGATCTATAACTCTCACGACGTGAGCACAAATTTTCCAGATTTTTGGTAATTGACTTCCTGATCTGATCTATGTTGTCATTTTTGGTAATTATCCAGTATTAATTATGTTAGAGTTTGAATTTTGAATGCCTTGTGTGATAATCCATAAGACCCTAATTATTAAGATATCCTTATTTGATAGTTTTTAGTTAGTTATATTAAATTGAATTATCCTTTATGAATTTATAATTATCCTAATAATAATGTAACTAAAAGATAATTATAAATTCAGAATATGTTTAAATTGATTAATTAATAATATGATAATTTAGATAATTAATATTTAAACCTCGTATATTGAAAAGATTTAAAATACACCTTATACTATATATGATTAAAAATTTAATATATTATATGTATAAGACAAGTGACTCAAATCAATAAAAGGCCTCCGATGTGCATAATAGTACCTACTAATTTTAAATTTATAACCTAAATGAATTTTCTAACTATGCACTTATAGGAAATGTACCTAGTCAGATTATAAGATAGCTTAGGTAAGTCGGGTGTCGATTACATGGAACAAAATTCAATTAATTAAATTAACTACTTTTAATTAAACTAAGGAACAAACTGTGATTGGGGGGTTTTTACTGATTTTTCAAGATCAGAAGAACTTAAACTATCAAATAGCAATTAAGCAAGCAAGAAAAAAAATTAACTTCAAGAATTAAAAGAATACTTCTATCTAGATCTGATTTCACCTTCTCCTATGGGTGATTTCTAATGGATGGATTATATTGATTATCAATTATCTAGATATTATGATCAATATCCAAGCCTTACCAATTTATGAATTACCAAGCAATTATCACACACAAGTTAAACACTAAATTGATGTTAAGCAAAATTTGACTATGAATGATAATAGTTACTTTCTTATGATCAAGTTCAGTAACCAAGCACAAATTAAGACTAATTATGCTCTTTAACACAGTTAAAGTTACTAGCTTTAATTACTTAATCTAAGATCTGATTAATCATAGCTCTAATTATTTAGTGATCATAAACAATTAGTGAGAAATTCATGCAATTAATATGATCAATTAACACATAAAATCTTATTTATAAGCAATAATAACTAGAACTAAACATGCTAGGGTTTATATATCAAACACAAGTAAAATCAATGTAATCCTCCAAATATCGAAATCAACACATATGGATCAAGTTCATCTTCACCAAACAAAAGTAAAAGGTATGTAGCCTCTCATAGTAGCAGAAAAACACGATAGATCCATGTAAATTAAACTAAACATAGGTATGATAAGCGAACCAACTAGATTAATGTGGAATTCTTCTAAATCTTCTTTAATCCTTGAGCTCCACGTGAATCTCGATATTCTTCTAGGTTTCTAAGGGTTTTTATTCATAATTCACCTCAAAAAACCGATTGCAACCTCTCGATTCGACCTAATGTTCGAGTTTTTCTAATTGTCAAAATCTGATCACCACGTCGTGGTTGACCGCCGCCACGACGTGGTCTTCTTTGAAATCCCGTATTCTCTAAGTCATCTGGTTGGTCGCAAATCTTCTTATCACCATGTTGTGTTGGAGATCACCACGACATGGTCTTCAGTCTTTTTTTCTTCTTCTTTTGTTTAATTAAGCTCCCATTTCATGCTTCCAACTCCTCGTATGCTTCCTTTTTGTCTCGAGCAAGTCTTCGCTGCTACAAAAAATATTTTAAAGATAATAAGCATCTTTTGTCCCAAAATAATCATAATTTTAGCTAAAAGTATTAGAAATATGCATGAATTATATAATTAAATATGCACATATCAAAATACCGCACACTTGGGTTTTGCTTGCCCTCAAACTGATTTTATTATTATCACATCAGGACTTTAGCTACCAATATTGCACAAGACAATCCATTTTGAGCTTGTCCATTACTCCAAGACCGCAATTCATGTATTTGTGTCTAAATTTTCCCAAGAACTTCCCCAATCCTAAATACTCACAATCTTCATAAACACTTCCCCACTTCTTTTGAACAACATTCATTTTATGTTTTGCTCCGAATACATCCCCATAAAACTTTCTTAACCTCAAAGTATTTTTGGTTAAACCCCCAAGCATACATATGGAAATATAACCTAGAAAATAAAAATTACAAGTAAATAATAACTTCGCAAATTTCGCCTTATTCTTGTGTCTTCAATAATTTGGAGCTTTTCTTCATGATGTTTCTTGATCTTCATAGCTTTGTAGACTCTTATTCCCCCAAACTTTTGCAACTTTTTTTCTTTTTCTATTTTATTCTTTTCTCACTTTTTTCACTCAAAACTAAAAATTCCTCAAAAAAAAAAGATATGCTTAAGCAAAGGAACTTAGCTTCAACCCTTATTAGTTAGAGGTATTAGTATAAGGTGCAATGACTACATAAGCTCTCTTGGATGCATTTCTGGTACACAATGCTAAACATACTGTGGCCCTCAAAGAATGCAAGGTCGTGTTTTTGTTCCATGATTTCACTAGGATAGGGAAGCCACAAATACACTATAACATATATTGGCTCAAATAAACATTGAAATGGGCATCAGATCATCCCACATAACGCTAGCAACCTAGATCCCAACATAACAATTTTTTACTAGATTCAATTTTAGAATATTCTTTCAAATCTTTCTAGTAATTTTTTAAATCCTAGTCATTTTCAATTTTTAATCAGAATGCTTGTATTCCTATATTCAACCCCTTCCCCACACTTAAATGGTGCAATGTCCCCATTGCATGCTAAAACAATAAAAAAACATAAATTAAAAAAGGAAGAATTGGAACAGACTCTCCTTAGGTAGTAGTGGCGAGATCGAATTCTGAAACTTGTGTGGTAAAACTTGGACTTCTCGTATAATGGCTATGAAAATTAGTTCTAGACTCTTATCGTGTGAATGTAAATGTGATGGATCCAAATAAATCAAAGAACCATTCTTCAAAAAGTGTGCTGACCCTCTGCCACGACATGGAAAAGCAATGCCACGACATGGTGTCGAACTCGAAGTCGTAATGGTCGCGAATTATAAGATCACCACAGCGTGGTCAAGTCATGCCACATCATGGTGTCAAGTCATATGCAGTCGTGATAAAATCGAATGCCAAGACATGGTGATGATTTCCACGTTGTGGTGTCGTCTCAGATCGTCTTCAACATTCAAAAGAATGCATCAACTCCTCGTAATGGCAAGGACTGTTCCCGATCCTTCCTTCTGTAAAATTCTTCAAAATGCATCTCTTCATCAAATGGGAACCCCAAACTTATTCAAAAACATGGACTTCAATTATAATCTTCAAAAATTAAACGACTTCTTCATCCATTAAGCTCCTTCATCACTTCATGTATTTTTTCTAACACTACAAAATAAAATCAGAAGACTAGAGAAACACATGATCATTTGGTTAAACTAAAAAAAACTAAAACCAAATAAAACTAAAAGCTAAAAAGAAATCAAAAGGAAAAGAAAATGCAAACTCTAAAACATCGGGTTGCCTCCCGAAAAACACTTCTTTTTTTGAGGAGTTGTGAGCCATACTCCTTTCCACTCTACATTGTTGCGGTTGGGAGTAGGATCTCCTTTTTCTCTTTCCACTTTCTCTTGTATGCTTGAACCCTTCTTTTGTATGCATTCTTAGAATTCTCTTTCTTCTTTTTGTTGGCACTTTCTTCATACTTGTACTTTACCCCTTAACCTTACTTTTCACCTTTGCATTCTTCTTGTCATCTTCTTTAGGACCTTATTTTTCTAACTCCATCTTGACCAATATTGGCTCCTCTAATTCCCCACCCATTTCTTCATCAATTATCTCAACTTATTCATATATTTCCTCTTTTATTTCATCAATTACTTCTTCCTCTAGAACCTTGGGTGTTGTAAATGCGATCACCTCAAATGTCATAGGAATCGGGGCTCTTGGTTTAGAATTTTTATTTTTTTCAACATGGGGCTTCTCCCAAACCTTCTACTCTTCTTCCATCATCTTCTCAATTTCAACTAGCTCATCAAGATCTTCTTCCAAAACATCTATCTTTGACATCTCATCTTTTAGCTTTTCATGACTCATTTTTGGACTCATTTCGAAAGTAATTTTTTCATCTTCTACATGAAGTGTAAGCTTTGAGTCGTGGATGTCAACTAAAGCTCTTGCGGTACTCAAGAATGGTCTTCCCAAAATTATGGGAAGTTCTTCATCTTCTTTCATGTCAAGAACCATAAAGTCAACCTGAAAGACAAACTTTCCCACCTTCACTAACAAGTCTTTGATAATTCCTCGTGGTTAAGTGATTGAGTGATTTTCCATACGAATTTTCATCCTTGTGTCTTGTAGCCTTGGTAGACCGAGGTTTTGGTAAAAAGAATAATGCATAAGGTTAATGCTTGCCCCCGAATCGGCTAAACATTTATAGAAGTGGAGTTACCAAATTCACAAGGCAAAGTTAATTAGCCTGGATATCCCATCTTGATTGGCTATCCAACAGTAAGAGTCACATAGATAACAAACATATACAAGCAATATAGGGAATTTTCACAAAGGAAACTATCATCCTAGTAACATAATCTGGTGGGCCGAAATTGGTGTCTTTGACCCACGAGTACAATGAAGGAAACTCACCTCAGACTGAAGATATCAAATCACACTTGAGCTGTTGAATCGTGAAATCCGTTAACTAAATCACAAATAATAAAACCCTAATTAGAAGTTTGGTCAATAACCAAACCTTAGATTCCAAACCCTAAATCTTGGCTTTAAGGGTAAAAGGTTGCTTTACCCTTCCCTTATTGGGCCTAACATACCATGGCCCAAATCTAAACTAGCCCAAAAGTCCAAAAGGCATTCCAAGTCCAATATAGGCCCAAATCCATAAAGGCCCAGCTCAGAAAAACTCGTCGTACTACAAGAGCCCAAAACCCTAAATCCCAAGACGGCCAGAAACTAAAAGTCCCAAAACCCCGTTTCGTGAGTATGCTAAGCGTACCCTCAGTACGCCTAACATACTCAGATGCTTCACCAGTTTGGGACCCCATGCACGTATGCTTAGCGTACAACTTTGTATGCACTGCGCATCCCCCAGTTGGCCGAATTCCCTTTTAAGGTCTTAGTTAGCTAATACCTAACGTCCAACTTCAGATCTAGTCTCCTAAAGTCGTCCTAAACAATAAAGTTGTGAACTTTATCCCTTTCCATGCCTTAATGGGACTCAAGTCATATATTTAATACTTTGCTTCCACTAATGGTCACTAACTCATGCATGGTTGATCTACAACCATCAAGATACAAGCTTTATGGATCAATGGGCCTCAAAACAACAAAAAGGATGTATCATAACATCAAGAGTAGCGTTTACTCATAAGAGTTCATCCATGGGACCAAAATATGCTAATTTCTTCCCAAACGTTAGATCTAGACATAGGATGAACAAGTTTTAGACTTTATATCTCCAATGAGCTAGAAATGGTGAATAACCTCCGGATTTACAAGCTCCTTCTTGTCCAATGCTTGTCCACAAGTCTTCTTTTTCTTCACTAAGAACCACACACACACACACACGCACAAGCTCAATCTCTTTGAGAAATGAACTAGGGTTTGGAGGTTAGCCAAAAAGGCAATGGAGGCTGATAAGGTGAGGGTTTGGGGTGGGGGGGGGATTAATGTGTTTAAATAGGGTAAAAAACCTAAAAAGTAGGGTTTTCCCCTGACTCACATATGCCTTGCCTATGCATAGGTATGCCCAGCGTACCAAGGGGGCTCCCCACCTCATGCATGTTTAGGAGTACGCCCATCATACCTGATGTACGCCTAGTGTACTCGGGTCCAAGATAAGAACTAAATTAAATAATTTGCTAAGAGTTTCACTTTACAAATTGGGCGTTATAGTTTTCATTGTCGCCAGCCAGGTCATTTCAAATCCAGCTATCCTGTATGGGTGGCATAGGGGGTGCAGGCCCCAACACCCATCATCGTGCAGAAGGTGAAAGTCGAGGCTCAAGAAACCACTGGTAGGTATTTTAATCCCCATTTCTGTAATGATACTTCTAACTAGAAAAAGTATGTTCTTGGCCAGTGTTATATCGTTGGATTAGAAATATTTATGAATGGTAAGATTGTTAGAACCATATTGGAATTTCTACAATTTCAACAGGTTGGGGTTCAGTCCTCGGAGCGCTTCATATTTCAGAGGTATGTAGATCATTCTTGCTAGGTTCAAAGTTGTGACAGTGGAAAGCTTCTGATAAAACCATCTAAGGTTCGAGAATTCTCTATGATTGACTATGTTATTGTTCAAAGAATTACCATATGCCATTTTGCATACCAAGAATCACGTTAAAAGGTAGTTAGATGATTCGGTTGTAGGTGTGGACTCAAGAGTTGACAATTTTTGTTAGCGTGATCCCTAGGTGAGAAGGAGATGAGTGCTTCTCTTGGAGGATCAACATCTGGATTGATTTTATTAGGCTCAATACAATGGGTCCGAAGGAGATGTATAGTAAGTTCATTAGATTATTGGAACTTGAGCTGGTAAAAGAGATGTCACAATGTATAGCTGTAATGGATTGTTCAGAACATGAGTACAAGATCAGTAACTACCAAATTCATGCTTTCATGAGTGTAATTGTGGTACTCACATTAGAATATTTTAGGAAAAGATCTTGTGGAAGCTAGTTGTCCCTATCTGGGACAACAAAGTCAAAATTCAGGAGCGCTTGTATTGCTCAGGATGGATGTCAGCTGATTGTTGACATGCTTTAAACCAATTGCTAGTGCTAGTAATACAAGAATAGTAGTGAACCATCACTCTAAAGTGTGGGTGATGAGTTGATCGCATAGGTTTGATTAGGTGTTAGGATAGTCAAGAGGATGTAAATGGACCTTGTTAGAGATGTTCAGAGTGTATCATTTTTTTTTCGGAAAGTGGGTAATTCGATTTAGTGATCCGTTCATTCCGGTCAAGGGTTATAGTTCTTTGTGGCCAACTAGGGTGGCTTAAGGATTTTTAGTTGTAGCACGGGAAGTACTTCGGGTAGGGAGGCATTTAACCTAGTATGGGGTGTGCGTATCCTAGCTTGTATTGTCTTGGAATCCTGGTTCCTGGAAGCTCAGGATGTCAGGAGTGGAATACTGAGGTGGTGACATGATTTAGAAGTCCATCGGCTATGGGGTTGGCAGAGTACAACTGAATCCAAGTGGGGGAGAATTGTTTGGATCATTGGGAATAATTCCAGGTGCAAAACAAGGAAGAATTTTATACTGTAGGCAAGTGGAGAGCCAGTTATAATTACGACGTGGCTTGAGATTTTCAAAAGGATGAGGATCCTGGTTATCTTATCCAAATATGTGAACTGTGAAGCATTAATTGTGGTGCATGGAGGATATGTAATTTGATACATGTGGAGGGACTGTGTTAGAGGCTCTCTGCATTTTCTTGTCTGATAAAGGCTTTGGGGTTCGAAGCATAACCCAAATCCCTGATTGGGATACCGTCGATATGGTTTTGATGCATGTTCAATTATAGATGGTTTGGTAAATGGATAGTAAGACCATTGGTTGGGTCCATGGCAGTATGGAAGTGTTTTAAGACTAAGGGGTATCCGTAGCATTCATCAGGTTGATAGGCCGTTGTGGAAGGGTTGTACATTTGCAACGGAATCATAACATTCACCAGAATGAGGTAGGCCATTGTGTGAGTGGTCGGTTGGACTGAGAAAAGATTAGTGCATACCTAGGAGAAAGTGAATAGTATTTGTTAGGGCCAAGATCCTCGAATCCTTTAGGATCCTCAAAATTCATCAAATATTCAGGATCCTCAACTATCTCACGATCCTGACTGTTACCGTTATTATTATTTAGTAAAATTTATAACGGTTATACTTTGTTCTTAATCGACACATGAGCAGAAATAGTCAAGAGAATATTTATTCTCAATGGAGTTTCATCTCAGCTATGCTAACGACTTGGAATACCAAGTCAAATAACATTCATGAATCTGGTCATGGAGGATCCCGAAAATATCAGACATCTTGTTAGCTAGTTTCGACTATAAATTGACACTTGTATCTCGTACACAACACACTGTTTTTTCTATGAGATTACTATACAAAATTATTCACTTGTTCTTTCTGAAATATTCTCTGTAATCACCATTTTACATTAATAAAATCATCAAGGCAGGTGATCATTATCACCTCTTAAGGTTTTGTGCTGGAGATCCTAGCAATGGTCAAGGGCTTTCCTTGTAAACCACTATGTCATTCTCTTTTATCTTTTGCTAGTGCACAATTCGAACATCATAATTTCTCATTTAATTTGGTTGATTAGTACTTGTGTATTTTTTTTACTAAAACAATCTGGCACCCATCGTAGGGCTGTGGTGTTCAAGATCCTCAAAAGATCATGTCAACATAACCAATCATTTCTTCATCATCTGCTATTTCCATTCCAACCAATAACCTACCACCTCCACCGAGTAGACCCCCTGGCCAGAGGAAAACGCCTGACACTTTGAAGAAAAACACCCCTCCGGTCGTTAACCAAGGACGTTTGGGATCTTCAAGAGTCTAGGACCCGACTACCGCGGTCATTACTGCAGAAGTCTTCACCATGATGAGGAACATGATGCAACTGGTGACCCAACAACAGGAGGAGAATAGAGCACTGCTCAGAGAAATGGAGAGGATGAAGGTGGAATCTCATAAATCCTAGGAAACAGCGCCCATAGTTGTACAACCAAGGATCCTGAACTTCGATAATGCAGGATCCTTAGGAAACCACCAGAAGGACACAATTCCTACCAATGTGGCATCACCTTGGGGGCAACTATGGACAACTGAGCTTATATGATCAATTATCTCAATGAGCCTTTCAATACTGCTAGAAACCTAGATTCTAGTAACTTCTTAAACAACAATACTCTTAATACTAACTCTAATAATGTTGATACATGAATAAATCCAAGCATGGCTAGGGAACTTTAGCATTTGAGACAAATAATCTCAAGCGTACCCGAGGTGCTCCAACCCATAACAGAAGCATCTCTAACAAGTTATAGGATCTCAAGATTCGCTCCCGCAATAGCGGATACCGAATTTCCCAAGTACTTCCACACCCCTAGAATGAAGCCTTACGATGGAACTACGGATCCTGAAGAACATGTAGCGTAATACTGAGAAAGGATGGAGATCATTCTCATCCCAATACACTTGAAAGAAGCTTGCCTACACGAAGGCTTCGGTTCAACGCTTATTGGACCAACTTTCAGATGGCTGCTAAATGTTCCTCCATATTCTATTACTTCATTTGCACACCTAGTCAATATTTTCAATAACCAGTTTTCCTGTAGCAGAACCTTCGAGAAGATCACAAGTGATCTCTATTGGGTGGTTCAGGATCCTAAGGAACGACTTAGAGATTTTGTTAACAGGTTTGGCAGGGAAGCCTTAAGCATCCCCAACATCAACATGACGACTGCTGTAGAGGCCTTCAAGATGGGTCTAAGGAAGGATTCACCCTTCTTTGAGGATCTTTTGATGACCACATGTAAGAGATTGGATGAAGTTAGGTGCTAAGAATTAATATTCATAAGGATTGAAGATGATAAAGATATCTAGAAGAGGAGAAATCCTTCAAATCAATATGAGAATCCCAACAGGAAGCTCGAATCCTCAACCCCAAGACCCTACAAATTGAACCCCTATTCCAAACCGGATCATCACAGGGTTAATGCCCTTGAAGATGAAGGAGAAGAAGAGGAACTTCCTAAGATAAATGACTATTGTTGTTCTGTGGATGTTTCAGGTATAGTCCATGCTATGCAGGACCTCAGAGACAAAGTAAGATGGCCAAAGAAGGATAACAAGTCCACCAGCTGGAAAGAAAAATCCAAATAGTGTGCTTGCCACAAAGACTTTGGTCACACGAAGAAGGATTGTATAGCCCTTAGACAGGAGATCAACTACCTCCTTAGCAAGGGGCACCTCAAAGAGATCCTCTGGTGAAAAAGAGAAAAATCCAAGGAGAACAACCAGGATAGTCACAAGATTCTAGAGAAACCAGGATCTCCATCCCCAAACGTCAAGATAATTAATGTTATCTCGGGCGGATCTAACATTTGTGGTACTTCTTACTCTCTGGCTAAAAGACACACCAAGGTCTCTAAAACAGAAAAGGAGGATAGACCACACAAGAATATCATGGTTCGCAACGATAAAGTAATCACATTTGACGAGATAGACAAGGAAGGGACCTAGGATCCTCACCATGACATACTTGTGATAACACTGTATGTGGCCAACCACTTCGTCAGAAGGATCCTTATTGACAGGGCATCCTCGGTCAACATCATACTACTATATGCACTAAAAAGGATGAACATCCCAGAATCGAAGATAATCAATAGATCCTCGATTCTCATAGGATTTAGTGGGGAAACGAAACACACAACTAGGGAGATAAATCTGCCGATATACATAGAGGGGGGTAAACTCTATACAAAATTTCAATGTTATTGACACCTTATATTCTTATAAGGTGATACTAGGTAGACCGTGGATCCATGAGATGAAAGCGGTTCCTTCAACATATCATAAATGTGTAAAAATGCCTACTCCATGGGGAATGGTGAGGATCATGGGAGTTCAACAAGAATCGAAGGAATGTTATAAAACCTCTATGAAACCTGTGACCAAACCCCAACAAGCATAACAATTAAGGTAGGGGCATGAGATGTTCTAGAAATGAAGGAGCAGATGTGAAGGAAGTGCCCCTGGGCATCGAAGATCCTAAAGCTAAAGTTCTCATAGGGTCCTCAATACCTAAGCAAATCGAACAAGATATGTTAAACTTCCTTCAAACCAGAAGCAAGACATTCGCATTGAAACACGAAGATATGACAGGTATAGACAAGAGTATTATCACTAACAAACTTAATATTGATTCGTCTTTCAGACCAATACACCAAAAGAGAAGGAAGTTTGCACCTGAAAGGAATCAGATCATCCAAGAAGAAGTATAAAAGTTTCTCAAGACATGATTGATCAAGGAGGTGAAGTTTCCAAGATGGCTAGCTAATGTGGTTGTCGTATAGAAGAAGAATGGCAAATGGCAAGTATGTGTGGACTACACGGATCTTAACAAGGCATATCCTAAGGATCCTTTCCCTCTACCACACATTGAATCTATGATAGACGCAACGGCTGGCTACAAACTCCTGACCTTCATGGATGCTTCAACAGGATTCTAACAAATCCAGATGGAACCATCTGATCAAGAATATACGACTTTCATAACACCAACAGGTATATATTGTTACACTGCAATTCCTTTTGGTCTTAAAAATGAAAGTGCAACATATCAAAGATTGGTGAATCAGATGTTTAAAGACATGTTGTGGGACACCATGGAGGTCTATATTGACGACATGGTGGTGAAGTCAACGAAAGTAGAATTTGACATCTTAGACGAATATGATATGAAGTTGAATCCACTCAAATGCCACTTTGAGATGAAGTTGGGCAAGTTCCTTGGGTATATGGTAACCTAGTGAGGAATAGAAGTAAGCCCGGAGCAGATCAAAGCAATCATCGAGCTTAAATCTCCATCATCAACAAAAGACATCTAAAGGCTAACAGGAGGGTAGTGACACTCAAACGGTTCATTTCAAGATCCCCAAAAAGATGTAAACCATTCTACTATATCTTGAAGAAGAGCAAGAGGTTTGAATGGACTGGAGACCACGAAAAAGCTTTTCAGGAACTCAAAAAATACTTGATTTCTACGCCATTACTGGTAAAGCCTATAGATGGAGATCCACTTCTCCTCTACCTCTTGGTATCCTCAAATGCGGTAAGTGTTGTCCTAGCCAAGGATCTTAACAGAGACCAACATCTTATCTACTATGTAAGTACAAGTCTTCTGGATCTTGAAACCAGGTACTCTCACCTCGAAAAATTAATTCTTGCCCTAGTAACTTCTTCTACTAAATTAATACATTATTTTGAAACACATACTATACATGTAAAAACTAATTATCCTATTAAGAATGTCATGAGAAAACCAGAAATGTTAGGAAGGATGGAAAAATGGTCGTTGAAGTTAAGTACATTCGACATCAGATATGAACCAAGATCCACCATAAAGTCACAAGCATTAGCAAACTTTGTGGATGACTTTAGCGATGATCTAAAGAATGAAGTAGACATAGAAGCCAAACACCTCCTAAAAGATGAACACTTGGGAAAATGGATGTTATTCACAGATGGAGCTTCAAATAAAAAAGGAACAGGGCTAAGGATCATACTAAATCGCCATAAGGGGACATCCTACCCCTGGCAGTTAGTTACGAATTCAGCGCTACCAATAACAAAGCAGAATATGAAGCACTCACAATGGGACTACAATAGGCTAAGGATTTTCAAATCAGGGATCTTCAGGTATTTGTTGATTCTTTATTACTGACCAATCACTTCAACGGATCGTACGCGGTGAAAGGTGAAAGATAAGCTCTGTATCTGGAAATTCTCAATAAATTAGCCTTTGATTTTGATAACTTTAGTCTAACCTAAGTTCACAGAGAAGAAAACACAGATGCAAACGCATTACCCAATTTAGGATCCTCCGTAAGGATCCCACCAGAAACAAGGATCCCTATAACCCATATAATAACTCCTGCCATAGAAGCCCATCCCGAAAAATCAGAAGATCCCGAACAACCAATAAGCTTAGCAGCCGTCAAAGATTCTGACCCTCAGATCTCTCCTCAAAGGGATCTCGACGAACAGGATCCTCAAGGAAGTCCACGATCATGGACCCAACCAATTATGGAATATGTCCAACATGGTACGATTCCAACAGAAAAAAAAGCAAAAGAGCATTCAGAACAAGAGTCTCAGGATTCATTATAATCTAAGGTAAACTTTATAAAAAGTATATCATAGGTCCATACCTTAGATGCTTGGAAGATCCTGAAGTTGTAGAAGTTTTGAAAAACATACATGAAGGAGACTATGGCAATCAAACTGGGGACAGATCCTTATGCTCAAAGATATTAAGAACATGATACTACTGGCCAACCATGAAGAGAGACTCTTTCCTAAATGCTTAACAGTCTGATGCTTTCCAAAGACGTAGCAACATCCCACATCAACCAGCATAACCTCTACATCCTGTTATCTCTCCATGGCCATTCACGAAATGGGGAATGAATATAGTGGGAAAATTACCAATCGCGCTAGGGGGAAAAGTCTTCATGCTGGTGATGACTGATTATTTCTCAAAGTGGATCAAAGTTGAAGCCTTCGTTCAGGTAAGAGTCAAAGAGGTAGTCTCATTTATTAAACATAATATCTTGACCAGGTTCGGGATCCCGACCGAAATCATATGCGACAATGGATCCCAATTCATAAGTAAAAGGACAAGAGACTTTTACACAAGTTGGGGAATCAAAATGATAATGTCCACTCCTGTTCATCCCCAAGCTAATGGTCAAGCATAATCCAACAATAAAATCATAGCAAACAACTTGAAGAAAAGGTTGGATAAGAAGAAAGGAAGATTGGTAGAAGAGCTTCCTTTTGTCTTATGGGCAGATAGGACTACTTCCAAAATAGCCACAGGTCAGACCCCCTACTCCCTGGTGTTTGGGACATAAGTGATGATCCCGACGACAAGATATTTTCTCCAAAATCAAGAAAACAATGATGGGATCCTTGCCTAAGATCTTGACACTATTGAATAATTTAGAGATCTTGCCAAAATATGCATTACTGCCCATCAACAATGGATCACTAAGGTTTACAATAAAAACATAAAAGTTAGAAGGTTTCAAATAGGAGACTTGGTATTAAGGAAAACATTCCAAAACACCAAGGATCCCCGTGCAGGTAAATTAGCTCCTAAATGGGAAGGACCATATCTCATAGATGTTGAAGCAAGAAAATGAGCATACTGGCTAGCAAAACTTGAAGGAGATTTTCTGCCAAGATCATGGAATGCTATACATCTCAAAGCATACTACATGTAAGTAAGGTCGATTAATCTTCAACAAAACCTAGGTACACATGTTCCTTACCTTGAACTTTTCATCGTTACTTAGTTTCTCCTCGATAATTGTATTAACTTACGCATCGGAGGGGCATTAGCTAGACTAATTCCCCCTAGCTAATGTTTCCATGCAAGACAACGCACAACTAATGATCTCCATAAGCAACAATCCTGAAACATAAGGATCCTCACGATTAAAAGATCCTGGAACATAAGCCTCCTAACACATAAAGATATCAGCATCTTAACAATTCCATTATGTCAACGGTATGATTTTTAAACTATTATATACACAAGCTAGAGACTGATTATCTCTCCTACGTTTAAGGGTACTTAATCCCCTCTAAGGTTTAAAGAGCTAATTACCTCTTTCACACAAACTAAGGTTTATACACCTCGTTTGAATGCACAATGTCCAACTATGGGATACAAATAAGGGGATCATTTCACGATACAATGGCTTGGTAACCCTCTTATTCTTGAACATTAGTTAAGATCCTTAAAGTTTATAACATTTTATGTTATCCAAAATTTGGGATCCTACCCCAATGATTACTTAAGGTTTTTTCATGTTATCCGAAATTTGGGATCCTACCTCAGTGATTACTTAAGGTTTATAACATTATCATGTTATCCAAAAGTTGGGATCTTACCCCCGAAATAACATAAGGTTTATAACATCTTTATGTTACTACACTTTGGGATTTTTCTTCAAAAATACACACGAATCGTAACATTTTCATAAGTAGGGAGATTTCCAATAAGATACATCATAAGTTGGGATCCTCCCCAGTACATAACATCAAACATGTTATCATTTGAACTTATGGTGTTACCTAAGAATATTGTCAAAGTTTATAACCTAAACAGGTTATCTTGATAAGCAAATTCCCCCGTAGGACCCTCATCCTTAAGGATCCTCATCATTAAGTATCCTAATCTTTGTGGATCCTCATCGACCATCATTGGTGAAGAACATTATTGTCAGAAATCAACAGTAAACCTAAGTTCTGTTCGGAGTTATCCTTAGTAAATTCCAAAGTTGAAGAACATATGAATCTTAAGGAAAAACTTGGAGATAATCAGGTTCCATCTATCCTTATTCTCAAAGAACTCTAGATAAAGCTTAAGGATCTTAAACTTTCTAGGATCTTAAGCAAAAAACATTTGGTTATCAGAATTCAAGTTCGCTAAAAATGATCAACTAACAAAACTTTTGTCTCAGGATTGTTTGCAGGAACCAAGGTTTAATGGGATCCTACCTATTCAAGGATCCTAATATCGTAGCAATCATGCAGAGAAATGAAAAGAGAGATATGACATGAAAATACTACCATATTATTGGGACCAGGAATCCAAGATCCTTACTATATCCAGGATCCTCATCAATATCAGGATCCCGGTTAATTACTGTTATTATTTTTATCAATATTTATAACGGTTATATTTTGTCTATAACTAAGACGTGTGCAGAAGTAGTCAAGGGAAGATCAATTCTCAACGAAGAATGATCTCAACTATCCTTAAAACCCGAAATACTTGGTCAAATAACGTTCGTGAAGTTGGTCATAGAGGATCTCGGGAATATCGAACATCTTGTTGGCTAAATTAGAGTATAAATTGACACTTGTAATCTGCACATGACACACTGTTCTTTAGCTTAAGCTTACTCTACAAAGTTCTCTACTTATTCTTACCAAGAACTCACCGTAATCTTCATTTTTATATCAATAAAATCATCAAGGCAGGTGATCATTATCACCTCCCAAGGTTTTATGCCGGAGATCCTAGTAAAGATCAAGGGCTTTCCTTGTAAACTATTGTGTCACTTTCTTTTACCACTTCCTTTTACACAATCTGAACATCACAGCCTCTCATTCAATTTGGTTGATTAGTACTTGTGTAATTTTTGACCAAAAGAATTTGGCACCCACTGTGGGGCCATGGTGTTCAAAATCCTCGAAAAAGAATCATGTCTACAAAACCGATCCTTTCATCGTCCTCTGAGAAATTCTTTCAAAAACCAAAACCAAAATTTCAAAACAAAAGGGTCCTGAAAAACATATCGTCTCAAATCAGATTTAATAAAACACCCCAATCGAGAAAACAGACAATAAGGATTTTACTGTTCCAAAAGTTTTTTTCAAAATCTTCTGAAAAATCCCAAAAGAGTGTCAAGTCTTTTCATAGATATAGCCTTCAAAACTATTTCTCAAATGACCCAAAATGGAAAGGAATTTTGCCAACTCTGACACTCTTAAAGTCACATCAATATGACAAAAGATCAAAACCTAGGAGGAAGTCTAACGCCCAAACTTTTTCAAATCCCAAGGGCAACTCAGTAAAATCTCATTCTCAGATTGGTCACAAGCCTCACACCACACCCTTTGGACCACTGACCAAGTACAGTGTCTAGCTCAATGAAAAAAAATTTACCTTTGGATTTTATCATCATAAAAGACCAAATCAAGTCCAATCTCGTAATCCTCCAAACCTCCTAATCTTCCGAAACCTCAAAACTTTCAGAAACCTTGTATTTCTCAAAAAACCTCAAAACACCCAGGTCTAGGTCTTAAAGTTGATACGAAACCTGTCCCCGCAACCCCTATTCATGCATCTAGGAAGAATTCAGTTGTAACCCTGGGCTCCAAACTTGTTTTTCTGCTCAAACTAACCGTGTAATTTTCATGCTTTGTGCAAGGAGGAACAAGAAGAGGAGTGACTGATCGATCGTGCATGCTCCTTGTACATGACCGGAAGGTTAGAATACCTTCGGGATTTCAGGCCTATCTATAATGGAGGACATGTCACGTTTGGTAGCAACGCAAACAATATCATCCGAGGATACGGTGTATTAACAACAGGGAATATCTCAATACAAAAGTTGGTTTACGTAGAATGCCACAAGCACAATCACATCAGTGTAGGCCAACTATACAAAGCAGGTCATCAGATCTAGTTTGATAATGAATACTGCTATATCTTGACAAGCGACAGAAGCAACTGTTTGATCAAATCCAAATTCGAAGGGACCATGTATCCTTTGGATGTCTCGTTGATCATTGGGAGACCACAACTATGTCTTCTGTCCAAAGCCGTATCCGAAGTTAGCTGGTTGTTGCATCGCAAGCTAGCTCATCTAAACTTTCGGTACATCAACAATTTTGTACGGAAGAACTCGTCTGAGGCCTACGAATTCTGAAGTACAACAATGAACACTCTGCCCTGCTTGTGAGTGTAGAAAACAATCAAAGGGAAGTCACCCATATGTCATTGATTCATAAAATTTTGAACCTCTAGAGCTGCTGCATATTGATCTTTGTGGTCCATCTACTGTAGCCAGTCTCCATTACAAGAAGTACATACTGGTTATAGTTGATGATTTTACTCGTTTCACATGGGTTTTCTTCCTGAGACTCAAATCCAAAAATCCGCAGATCCTGATAAAATTCATCAAAGAAATTGAACTAATAATCTCCTGGATAGTTTCTTGATTTGCAAAGGCATCAGTCACAACTTCTATGTTCCCTATACACCGCATCAAAATGGAGTAGTAGAGCGAAGGAATCGTACTTTGGTAAAATCAGCCAAATCCATGCTCAACTTTGCAAACCTTCCTCTATACTTCTAGGCCGAAGCAGTGGCAACAACATGCTTTGTTCAAAACTGAAGCATTGTCTGCAAGCATCTCAACAAAACACCTTATGAGGACCTTAACAATCGAAAACTGAATGTCCGATTCTTTCACATATTCGGGTGTAGATATTTTGTGTTCAAAAATAAGAATCACCTTAACAAATTTGCATCGAAGTTAGATGAAGGCATATTTCTGAGCTACTCAACAAACAAGGTGGCATACAAAGTTCTTATCATACGCACGCGACTAAAAGTTGAAAGTTTCGATGTCAAATTTGATGACTATTATGTCCGCAACACTGATCCTTCAAGAGAAACGAAAGCAATCCTAGAAAGTGACATCCAAACTCTTCGTGTCTTTTTAACATAGTTGAAGTTAACTATGATGATCTTTTTGACCCCGTAGAGACTGCACAACTGTCCGAAATTCTCGTGTCACCAGAAGCTCAACAAGAACACGTAGAAGTTTCTGGATCCTCCATATCTGATGACTTTTTTCACGAAACTTCCACCTCGCCAGTTAAATGGGAAAACACTACTCCGATTCTAACAACCATCGAGGTTCTAGTTATCGAAGATGTAGCTCCTGTTTCTATCCGCAGAGTCTCTAATCCATTAAATTCTTCCTTAGACTATGATGAAGAATATAATATCGATACACAAAATGATCCAAGGGTTATCACAGATTCTTTATTCCAGGGGGAACCATCTTTGGTTCTAGAGGGACTCCCATCCGCAATCTAGGGGGAACCTCATTCTGATCCAAATTCTATAGTCCAAGTCGAAGACACTTCTGCAGGCTGCTCACAAGTTGAGGGGGAACTACCTTCTCCCACCGCAGAATCCTCTGTTGTTGTCGACATTCCTTCCACCACAACTGCTGAAGTGTCTTAGACTTGGACTGTAGGATTTGGATCAGAATGAGGTTCCCCAAGGATTGCGGATGGGAGTCCCTCTGGAACCGAAGATGGTTCCCCCTGGAATAAAGAATGCATGATAACCCTTGGATCAGTTCTTGTGTCGATATTTTCTTCTTCATCAGAGTCTGAGGAAGCATTTGATGGATCATCAATTACCTCGTTTGCATGTCTGGAAAAAAGAACACCCTCCGGGTCAAATCATCGGAAACCCATCCGCAAACGAACAGACTCGATCTTCGCATAATCTTACGGACCATTGCCACTATGCAGCCTTTATATTCGCAGTCGAGCCCCGTTCCATCAAAGAAGCCCTTATGGAGTCTGACTAGATCTCTGCCATGCAAGAAGAGTTAGCAGATTTTGAAAGAAAAAAAGTGTGGAATCTAGTTTCGAAGCCAAAAGATCATACTATTGTTGGCACAAGATGGGTGTACAAAAACAAACTCGATGAATCCGGTGCAGTCATGCAAAATAAGGCATGATTAGTCGCCAGGATGGATGCAATATGCATCTTCTTAGCATATGCGGTACACAAAAATATCAAAGTACATCAAATGGATGCAAAAAGTGCCTTCCTGAATGGTGAACTGAAAGATGAGGTTTACTTGCAACAACCTCTAGGATTTGAAAGTCTAGAGTTCCCAGATTACTGTTTCAAGCTTGAGAAAAGTAGTCTATGGTCTTAAGCAAGCACCGAGGGCATGGTATGAGACTCTCTCTGAGTTTCTTGTCATGTCATTAAACAAAAGAGGTGTGATTGATCCCACGTTATTGCGAAAGACAAGTGGAAATCACCTTATGCTTGTTCAAATTTATGTTGATGATATCATATTCGGGTCAACAAATCAAGGTTTGGTGGATGAATTTGCAATGCTCATGACCAACAAGTTCCAAATGAGCATGAATAGAGAGATTAACTTCTTTCTAGGACTCCAAGTGAAGCAAGTCCCTTAAGGGATATTCATTCATCAAGAAAAATATACCTCTGAACTGCTAAAGAAATACGCAATGGATGATTGTTCCTCATCCAAGATTCCTATGGCCTTTGGATATAAGATTTATGCTGATCCTTTCGGAGAATCAGCGGATCACAAAACTTATAGAGGAATGCTTGGTTCTTTGATTTGCCTCACTGCAAGCAGACCAGATATTGTCTTTGCAACAGGATTATGTGCCAGATACCAACCCGACCCCAAAGTATCACACTTAACCGTAGTCAAACAGATCTTCAGATACTTGAAACGAAACAAAGCTCTCGGCCTATGGTATCCTACAGGGAACGACTTCAGTCTTCAAGCCTTTATAGATGCGGATCATGCTGGATGCAGATTGGATAGGAAAATCACTTTAGGTGGTTGTCAATTTCTTGGAGGAAGACTGGTTAGCTGGTCTTCACAGAAACAAAATTGTGTTTCTTTATCTACTGAAGAAGCTGAATATGTGGACGCAGCTAGTTGCTGTTCTTAAGTCCTATAGGTGAAAACCCAACTGATGGACTATGGATACAGAATGATGTGATACCGATTTATTGTGATTCAGAGAGAGCTATAGCAATTTCTCATAATCCTATTCATCATTCGAAGACAAAACACATTGAACTTTGGTACCATTTCATCAAGGACCACATACTCAAATGTAACATTGAACTGATTTTTGTCCCATCTCACGAAGAGATTGCAGATGCGTTTACAAAAGCACTTGCTGCGACAAAACTCAACAGTTTTCTACAAATGTTAGGGATGATGAATCCGGATCCACAATTCTTTTTGAATTGATAGGTATCGCAGACCACCTCTGGTCTCCGTTTCCTAGTTAAATATATCTACCATACATGGTCTCAGTATACCTCGTATACTGCAACCATATATCATACTTATATTTTTTTGGTCCTTATTGTTTGTTATTTCTGACTCTTTTGTCAAGTGTCTCAGTTCCTACTACCGTAGTCACATTTCCATCCACCGCAATGAAGAATCATTCTGCAATGAAGAATCAATCAGCAATGAAGAATCAATCCGCAATTATATTGAATGACTTCTCAACAACATCATTAATTCTTGAACATTATGTGGTATTTAATGATCTTCATTATATAAGAAGAACATTCTCAAAATATTCTTTTTGTAGCATACAACGTTTCAATTTCTTTCAAAATCACCTTTTTCATGTCATACCTATTTTAGGTTAAAAGACAATCAATTTGCTTTACCCATAAAAGAAATCTTTTACCTTTTCTCAATCACATCCCCTTCCCCAAGCTGTCTAATCTATTTCCACTTCTCCATTACCCAAAGGTTTTTCAGCCTTCCCCCTCCACATGATCTTCAACGTGGGCTGACATTTCATTAAATGCCCCTGTTCTCTTAAAAAAATCAATTTCTTTTAATTTATTTTATTTATGGCTGATAATAGTTAAAACCCAAGGGTTTTTACCATTAACAGTTGAAGATAGGGTAAATTCAATAATCTTTTGAGATCCGGAACTATATAAACACTTTTTCCCTCCCAAAAAAGCTTTACGCTTTCTGAAATCTTAGACGATCTTCATCTTCTTCATCTTCTTGCACTCAAAATTTTTCCTGCAAGTTCTTCAAACATTTTCAAAATGGTGAAGTCTGGTGTATCGAAGCAGCAATCCAAAGCATCAGGGTCAAAGCAACTAGCTGGTTCTGAATCCACCACAAGAAATCAAACGCAGTTAATTGCCTCGAGCAATTTTAGGGCAATATTTGAAGATCATCCATTCTACAACGATTCCATTCTCCTGATGATCAAGTTCATAACTTCTCACCCCCTATTCGGTGCTTTCGATTCATTCACTATTGTTGTTCCACTTTTAATCATTTTCAAATGTGCATTCTCTGCGTTTCGCCCAATCAACAACCTGCAAGAAGTGAAGGGTTTTGAGCATTCTAACACCCCTATGGTGTACATGCAACCCTAGAAACCTTGGATCTATGTTTTACTAAGATACATGCAAATTTGATTTTCCAAGGTTCTTCAACTATCTAGCATAGCATTGGAACTTGAATCATAAAGCTAGTACGAAAAACATACCTTTCTTGTGGATTAGATTCCTTGAGAACCTTGTGAACCTAGCACCTCAAGTGTGATACCTAAAATGTCTCACATAACACAACAACACTTGGAATAACCTTGAGAGAAGACACTTATCACTCAAAATCGACTAGCCCTCTTATTCTCTTATTAGTGTGCCGATTTTTCTTGCCATGGGGTCTTTATATAGTTGTGTCACAAGTAGGGTTACTCCATGTAAACCCCAATGTGCATGGCTTTCCATATTCCATGATCCACGGGTTTGTAACCTCCATGGACTATCCATGGAGCACCTTATGGGTTTAACCCAATTCATATAAACCATGGATCATTAGCCCACTATACAAGAATAGATGATTTACACAATCAACCCCATATATTTAATTAGTCTCCTTCTGATCACTTAATTAAATCCAAATTAATTCTTTGATCAATACTAATTAAATAATATTATTAATATATTAGAACTTATAATATATTAATAAACCTTAAGTGTTATTTATCTCATTTAGTCTATCCAAATGTTGCAATGCCATGCAACCCAAATGGACCATGCCAACCGGGTCAAGTACATTATAGAAATAGTTATGAACTTAGACACCTAATCCAACAGTCTCCCACTTGGATAAGTCTAATAACTATAACTGCAAGAATGACTCCAGGAACCGATCAACAATCGTAGCTCTCTCAAGGTCTCGCATAACTGAGATGATGATGATACACCATTTAAGATAAGTGATCATATAATCCTCTATTCTAGATATCAGCTGGACAATTACATGGAACAATGTCTTACTTATTGTCCAACAGTTTGTTTCCCGATTTCCGATTTGTTTGGCATAGAACTTAATTAAGCACATCAGCTTAGTTTTGACCTAGCCCGATACATGAGTTAACACAAAATCATCGAGGGGCCCATATATCACTTTTAATCTAAGAAGGAACAGATAAACTTTGACTCATATGCTTGTTCTACTACTTGTTGAATCATACACAAAGGCACGTTTTATAACATCGAGTTACCAATGCGTTTTCATGTAATCAATGTATAACCAACTCATAGTCAACAACTCATATCTCTAGGTTTGAAGACTTATATGATATTACCGTCTCACGATCACTCGATATAAATTCCATGAAGTGATACAAGTGAGCGTGGGTTGAATCTAATACTCAGAACTTATGAGCACTCATGAGTGTTGTAGCAACTCTTGCTATGTCCAACACTTTAGACATCTACAAGCCAACTCATGACAGCCTTGATTTATATCTACTTCCAACATATGACCGACTGTGGAGAATTTGAATAATATGATATACCATAACATAATTATTCTGGACGTCAAAACATGCAAATTGAAATGATAGTAAATGATTGACAGAAGATAGCAACACTTTACTTATAAATAAACAACAACTTTTATTTATCATCAAATTTCAATTACACTTTACAAATTTCATAGCTATCTAATTACTAAAACTAATATCATCCTTCAGCCCTATGCGCCTCGCATGCTGGAGATGCTTAAGCTTGTCTAGTCCCTTCGTGAGGGGATTTGTTGGGTTTTGATCCGATGATGCCCTCTTTGCCACGAGGAGTCCTTCTTCTATTCGATGTTTGATGAAATGGTATTTTCTGTCGATGTGTCTGGATCTCCCGTGATCCCTTGGTTCCTTGGATAAGGCAATTGCACTTTCACTATCATAAAAAATCTCTATAGACTCCTTTATAACTGGTACAACTCCAAGGTCTCCAATGAAGTTATTCAACCATATAGCCTGCTTTTCTACGTCGCTTTCTGCTATATACTCTGATTCGCAACTTGAATAAGCTATTGTCTCCTGCTTGGAACTTTTCCAAGAAATTGCTCCTCCGTTTAGGGTAAAGGCCCAGCCTGTCTGAGAGCGGAAATTATCCCTATCAGTCTGGAAGCTAGCATCACTATACCCTAATACTCTCAAGTCATCACTCCCACCAAGGGTAAGGACCCAGTCCTTAGTCCTCCACAGATACTTGAGAATGTTCTTTACGACAGTCCAGTGAGCCTTGCTAGGGTTCCCCTGATATCTGTTGACCATGCTCAATGCAAAGGCCACATCAGGATGAGTACACATCACAACATACATGATCGAGTCTACAGTGGAAACATACGGTACTCGACTCGTTTATGCTATCTCATCCTCTGAACTCGGGCTCTGGGTCTTACTCAATTTGGTGTTACTCTGGATCGGTAACTCTCCTTTCTTGGAATTCTGCATGTTGAACCTATTCAACAATTTATCCTAGTAGGTACTCTGACTAAGACCAATTAGTCTTTTACTCCCGTCTCTCAAGATCCTCATCCCTAGGATATAGGCAGCTTCTCCATGGTCCTTCATAGCGAAACACTTCCCAAGCCAGGACTTCACTTCTTGTAGAGTTGGGATGTCATTTCCTATGAGTAGTATGCCATCCACATAGAGTATCAAAAAGCTAACTATACTCCCACCAGCCTTGACATATACACAATATTCATCTTCACTTCTCGAATAGCCAAACTCTCTGACTTTCTCATCGAAACAAAGATTCCATCTGCGAGGTGATTGCTTCAATCCATAAATAGATTTCTTAAGCTTACACACTCTATTAGGGTACTATATACTGACAAAACCCTCTGGCTGACTCATGTAAACATCCTCAGCCAACTTCCCATTAAGGAAAGCGGTTTTGACATCATTTGCCATATTTCATAATCATGAAATGCAACAATGGCTAACATAACCCTAGTAGACTTAATCTTCGCTACTGGTGAAAAGGTGTCATCATAATCAACTCCCGGAGTTTGAGAAAAGCCCTTTGCAACCAGTCGCGCCTTATAAGTGTATACATTACTATCCATGTCGGTCTTCTTCTTGAAGATCCATTTGCACCCAATTGTCTTACGACCTGGTACATTGTCAACCAAGTTCCAAACTTGATTGTCATACATGGACTGTATCTCGCTGTCCATAGCCTCTTTCCGTTTGGCAGCCTCAGGGCTTGCCATGGCTTCCGTGTAGCTATTAGGTTCATCCAGAATTACCAGTGTGCTATCACTGATAAGTATGTCACCTTCCGCAGTAATATGGAAACCATAGTAATGCTCAAGTGCATTCCTAACTCTCATGGAACGCCTCAGAGGTATAGACTCTTCTGTCGGATTAACATGAGTTTCCTCCTCAGGTTGATTGTTAGGGTTTGAGGTTCCTTCACCACTTGACTCTTGAATTTCTTCAAGGTCAATTTTCCTCCCACTGTTTCCTTGGCTCGTGAAATCTCTCTTGCGAAAGACTCCTCTCCTTGCTACAAAGACCACATTATCACTGGGTCTGTAGAAGAGGTAACCAAAGGATCTCTGTGAGTAGCCGATGAAAATACACCTCTTACTTCGAGGTTCGAGCTTATCGTGAGATTCGCACCTCACAAAAGCCTCGCAACCCCAAATCTTGATGTGGTCCAGATTGGGAACTTTTCCGGTCCACATCTCATGAGGTGTTTTGGCAACCTTATTTGTAGGGACTAGATTAAGGATATGGGCGGCAGTCTCTAAGGCATACACCCAAAATGAGATTGGTAGCGAAGCTCGACTCATTATGGAATGAACCATGTCCAACAAGGTTCGATTGTGCCTCTCAGCCACACCATTAAGCTGTGGTGTCCTGGGAGGTGTCAATTGTGAGATAATCCCACATTCCTTAAGATAGTCCAGGAACTTTGTACTAAGATACTCACCACCCCGATCAGATTGAAGCATCTTAATGTTCTTGCCCAACTGATTCTCCACTTCCAGTTTAAACTCTTTGAATTTTTCAAAGGTTTCTGACTTATGCTTGATTAAGTAGACATATCCATATCTACTAAAATCATCAGTAAAAATCACATAGAAACAGTTAGCATCTCTTGTGGTAGTTCTGAAGGGTCCATACACATCAAGTAGGTATGGGATCCAACAAACCCTCACCCCTAGCACAAGAACTAGTGAAGGGCGACTTTGTCATTTTCCCAAGCAAACAAGATTCACAACTATCATCCGACTTTAGGCCAAATGTATCCAAGACTCCATCCTTTTAGAGTTGGCTTATGCGTTTCTTTCTTACATGTCCAAGACGACAATGCCATAATGATGCTTTATCCAAGCTAGTGGAAGAATCGATACACAATACATTATTTCCTAGGTTATCAACAACCGACACAGTTTCATACACACCATCACAAGGTAATGCTTTAAAATAAAGAACATTATTAAATAAAGCATTAATACCACCACATTCATTATCAAACGAAAAGGTAAACCCTTGTTTGTACAAACCATGAAAGGAAATGATATTTCTCGCCATTTCAGATGAGTAACAACACTTATTCAAATCTAACACTAACCCACTACTTAGCAACAAAGAATAAACTCCAATCTTGGTGACAAGTGAGGCTTTCCTACTCCCCATGATCAATTTTATCTTCCCATGCTCCACATTCTCACTTCTTCTTAGTCCCTGCAAATCAGTACATATGTGAATACCACAACCTGTATCGAGGACCCAAGAATTAGAATGGGGTGAGTTATTAGACAATATATTGTAAATACCTTCATGGTTGGGTTTTACTTTCCCATCCTTAACGTCTTGCAGGTACTTCGGGCAGTTTGGCTTCCAATGCGACTCTTCATGGCGATAGAAGCATTCAACCTCTTTAGGGTTGGTAGAAGGAGTGACAAAACATTTCTTGGTTCCACTTGAAGAGGAGCCATCAAGGGACTTTCCCTTGGTACCCTTCGAAGGGCTCTTCCTCTTCCTTCCTTTGCCTTGTTCGATTGCCAGCCACAGTAGGAGTAGGAGTAGTAACAGCCAACTTACCTTTAAGACCACTTCTGCGGTCTTCAAAAGTCCTTGAAGGTTGCTGGGTGTAACTTCCTCCTTGTTCACATGGTATGTCATACGGAATTGATCATAACACGAAGGTAAGGAGTGCAAAATGATGTCAATTGCCAACTCCTCAGGGAAGTTTACATTCAGTTTCAGCAAACGGTCCACATACCTTTGTATTTTCTGCATGTGGCCCGTGATGGGTTCACCATCCTTCATTCGGGTTGTTATCATGGAGGAGATGATTTCATACCGCTCTTGACGAGCATTCTGATGGTAGCGGTCCATCAAGTGCTGGTGCATCTCAAAAAGTTAGTAGTCCTCATAGGACTTTTGGAGTTCAGCTGTCATTGTGGCCAACATGATACATGCCACTTTGGTAGCATATCTCTCATGTACCTGATATTCAGCGATCTCCTCAGGAGTAGCAGCCGACTCAAGCTCCTTAAGCTCCTTGTCGATGACATATTCCTTGTCCTCATATTGAGTGACCATCCTGATGTTCCTGATCCAATCCATAAAGTTGGATACATCAAAGATGACTCTCCCACAAAGGTTCATGAGAGAGAAGGAGCCGATAGAGTTTGAGCCAGAAGCAGCATTGTTGGAAGACATCTGAAAAGGAAGAAAGACAAGTTTTGATTAAATATAAATATAGTCCTTAATAAGACACCCAAATGTAATATTAAGGCTTGGACCCAACACAATATTTTATAACTTAGAAGAGGTATGCCGTAATCCAAGCTATAAAATATTTGAAGGTAGGTGAATGACGATTCACCAATTTCCATCATGATAAATGAAATAAATTATTTGTTTTTAAATGGTTTTGAAACTCCTAGATTCTTTGAGATTCATTGAACTTTTCAATGGCATGTTTCAATCTCGAGTATGCCCTTCGGGTTTTGTGATTGGGATGCCGAGGATCACAAAACAAGGTGTGAAGTAACCATGCAAATTACTTGGTACCCTTAATGTTTATCACTCAATCGATGTGCCGGTTAACCACACGCGCTCCACCGACATATAATAAACCTTAAGCCACCCCTTTCCTACCTTTTTAAGTCCAGGTTAGTTGCCGGTTAACCACACACGCTCCACTAATGACTTAAGCAAAGTGCAAAGTATAATTTCATGGGTTAGCACCTTATTCACATTTTCCTAAAGTAACTAAGATAGGGAATTTATAAAAACATTTAGTTACTTTACATTCATCATACTTTTAATGAGGATTTAAAGTCCTTTTCCTACCCATTCGGCTAACGACCCTCCACTGGTCAAGGAAGCGGTGGGTGAGAGTGGACACCCATTAAGCTGTCATTTTATAGGCGACAACCTTATACCCCCCTTATAGACCGGCTTCGTGAATGGGGCTTACTAATGGTAAAATGACTTGTTCTATATATATATATATATATATATATATATATATATATATATATATATATATATATATATTATTAACTTACAATATTATAAAGTACTTTACATGTTCCAAAACTTGAGGGCAAGTTTTGTAACTTTCAAAACTTTTCATCTTTCATAACTTATGAGTTAAATGGTTTATTAAAATGATAGACTTTTCATTTTATGTAACCTATGTGTTTCTTTAATGGACATTAAAAGAGTGACTTTTGGTAATCCATAACTTGAGGACAAATTATGGATTCCATTAAAACACATCAAGATCAAGAATCAAACTAACAAGCAAGTTGCAAATAATTCCCATGATCTTCTATCAACAAGTTCATGAACATTCATATCAACAATTTCAAGAATCATAAAGAATCCATACAAAAATTGAAATTTTGATAATAGCTATTGAAAATGGATTAGCATAACCATTACACCATCTAAAACAAGTTTTATAAGAGCAAAACAGTTTAGGGTAATGTTTATAGTCCATTTCCAGTAACAATAGTCGAAAAACTTCTCACTAGATGACAAACTCGTCGAGTTCATCAAGGAACTCATCATGTTCATGCAATAACACATGAACTCGGCGAGTTTTGGCCAAAACTCGTCGATTTTTCTTGTATGGGCAGTTTTTTGCTTTTGAAAAACAAGTTTGCATCAAGTATCAAGTAAACAAGCCTAGGCTCTGATACCACTGAAGGGTTTTGAGCATTCTAACACTCCTATGGTGTACATGCAACCCTAGAAACCTTGGATCTATGTTTTACTAAGATACATGCAAATTTTATTTTCCAAGGTTCTTCAACTATCTAGCATAACATTGGTATTTAAATCATAAAGGTAGTAAGAAAAACATACCTTTCTTGTTGCTTGGATTCCTTGAGAACCTTGTGAGCCTAGCACATCAAGTGTGATGCCTCAAATGTCTCACACAACACCACAACACTTGGAATAACTTTGAGAGAAGACACTTATCACTCAAAATTGGATAGCCCTCTTATTCTCTTCTTAGTGTGCCGATTTGGCTAGCCATGGGGTCTTTATATAGTTGTGTCACAAGTAGGGTTACTCCATGTAAACCCTAATGTGCATGGCTTTCCGTATTCCATGATCCATGGGTTTGTAACATCCATGGACTATCCATGGAGTACCTTATGGGTTTAACCTAATTCATATAAACCAAGGATCATTAGCCCACTATACAAGAATAAATGATTTACACAAGTAACCCCATATATTTAATTAGTCTCCTTTTAATCACTTAATTAATTTCAAATTAATTCTTTGATCAATACTAATTAAATAATATTATTAATATATTATAACTTATAATATGTTAATAAACCTTAAGTGTCATTTCTCTCATTTAATCTATCCAAACGTTGCAATGCCATGCAACCCAAATGGACCATGCCAATCGGGTCAAGTACATTATAGAAATAGTTATGAACTTAGACACCTAATCCAACAAGAAGTTCATCTGAACTTAATTGATGATTCATTGGTCATCTTGACTAAAGAAAAGTTCCTGAATGCAATTATTCTTCGTGTTCTTCCTTCCATACGCTTTTACTCTCAAAGCACGAGTGACATCATCTCTACTCTCTACCAGATGGGCTATCAAAAGAAACTGAAAGGCATTGGTGAATTCATAAAAAACCAACTGCCCGCGGTCTGGCAATATGCTTGTCACTTCATCATCCGAAGTCTCTCTAGGAGAACCGGAGGCACAAACAACATAGGTCTCAAGCTACTTGAACTGGTTTGGAGCATCTTTACTGGGAATGATGTTAACTACGGGAAAATTTTATGGGATGACTTTCTTAAGTACATTCTAAAGGAGAATCCAAGGGCAGCCCCAACTGAGCTCACCTTCACATGTTTTTGGTCTTTATACGTCTCAGACCTCCACCAGGATGCAAGACTCAGCATGGGAAATGACATCAATATTTTCATCACTCGCGATCTTAAAAGGTACACACTATCGAAAGATCAATCTATTTTTTGACCATTGAGATGATTACCTATACACATCTTAATATCTGTTGGACTTGAAACCAAAGAAGTCCCCGATCACATCGATGTTACGGAAGGTATTGACCCATACCTTTCTACCCCGCCTCTTCCTAGTCAGAACATTCTAGCCTAAACAGAACCCCATGGTCCAGTGAAAACTGTACTTCCTACTACTACTACGCACTCAAATCAACCACTTGCCCGAAGACTAAAGAAACTGGTATCCTCAAGGAAAGCCCCCTATGGCAAATCCAAGAAAGGTGAAACCTCCAAGAAAAGCAAAACCGTTGTGTCCTTGGATGAAGCTCCTGCTCATTCTCAAAGCCCTCCAGTCAATATTAACGATGAGTCTGATGATGACTTCGGTCCAACTCTTGTTCACAAAATACGAAAGACAAACCCAAGTCGTAGCCATATGTGTGACCGGACAGATACCTCAGTCTCTCAAAAGACTCTGGTAGTCCTTGTGGTCCCCGCAGACCGACTCACTTCAACCCTCTCTAGCTACTCAGACACATCAAGTATGTAAGTTTCATCTAATAATGGAGACTCGACCCTAGTTGAATCCCAAGAGGATCTAATTGGCTCAAAACACCCTAAGGTCTCTAGGGCTTCCCATCTTCACTTCTTTAAACCACAGGAGTTGCGCTCCATACTTCTTGCCGTCACACAAACACTTGATACATCTTCCCAACCGCAGTGCACTTCTTCAGCCCTAGCTAGAACTGTTCCGAGGCCACACTTGACTACGGGTCAATGAGACCAAGGAAGCTCAGGAAATCCTACTTTGCTTACATTACAATCAGGTGGTTTAGGCATGTTGAGCACAAATGTGCAAGGATCCAGGAACCCGGGGGACACCCCGATGGGACTTCAAGGATTTGACAAATATAACTTAGATGACTCCTGGGTTCAGCATCAACCTACTATAGAATCCGAAGTCAAAAAGTATGAAGCTTTCCGTAGGGCATTCCAAGCCCACAAGGATCAACAAATCAAACAACAACATCAGAAGGAGCTGGAAATCCAAACTGTTGCAAAGTATTGTGCCGATGCAATCAATAATGCCCAGATTGTTGCCACCATACTCAAAGTTCAAGATTGGATGACCTCTATAGCAGAAACAATCCAGAAAGCTCAGAATCTTCAAGATGGTGCAGGACCTTCCAAGCCCCCTCCAACTGCCGAAATCCACGAATCGAATGAAGGCGGTACAACGATTGAAGTTATCTTCGGACCAACCTTTGATCTGGATGATTTGGATCTGAATGATGTAAATCATCCAACTCAATCAAATGATTTTATGATGATAGTTGGTGAAGAAGATTCCAACGGTTCTCAGCACTCCACTTCTAAGGCAAAGGAGAAGAAGAAAAAGAAGAAGCTGGCTGTTACTCGCAAAGAATTGTTAAGTCTTCAGGAGAAAGTTGACAACATCTTAGCCGCAGTCAAAACCCCGCAACAAACGGAAGCTGCTAGTTCGCAGTCCATTGCTGAGCGCCTTGAACGATTAGAGACAAGGGAACGACTGGCCGCTGAAAGGATATCACTCAAAATTGAAATGGGTATTCGAGCTCTGGATAACATTAGAATCGCGGACCACAAAGAGTTCCTAACAACTGTTGGATGTCTTATTCAGGAAGTCACCGCAATCAAAACCGACCTTTAATCATCTATTGGTGATCAAGCTGTTCAATCCAAGAAGCTTGTTGAGGAAACTCACAATGCTTACGAATCAACCATTGTAGTGCTTCAATCCACGATCAATAACCTCCGACGCTCCCTGACTGCAAGCTTTCATGGTCAAGAACTTCTGAAGCTCACAAAATACATCCAACAAGTGCTGTTCAACACAAAGATCCCCAACAATCAGCAACTATCTGATCTTCTCAAGTCTCAATTTAATAATGTCTTTACTAAGATTGATGGCCTCCGTCAATGGTTTGAGGAGCAACAAGTTACTTCCTCAAAAGGGGAAGTGGACGATCAGAATCGCAGCTCCATCAATCTCATACATAAATCCCCATACCAAACTGCGGTCCATCTTACTTTGCATCTGATCAGCAATGGATTGAAATTCATCAATCCTCCCTATTTTAACTCTAGAACAAGCAAAAGTTCTCACTCTGGTGCCATCTCACCAGTCTCCTCCGCAACATCCTCCTTCTCCGCAGCAATCTCCACCTCGTCAAGAAACCCCTCCTCACTTCAAGAATCTAGAGCCTTACATGTCATCCAAACACTCCAATGACTCTCTCGCAACCATTCAAAGGAAAAAGGACTGGCGAGCTGTGAAATTCGCCGAACAAATTTGGAGAGACCGTGGCTATGATACAACTATGGATGAATCTCTGATTAACTCCTGGGTCAATCCTACTAGAAGATTACTCGATGAAGACTATAGGCTAGTCTTGACATATGCCGAACCTCCTTCTGACGGTTACTGGGACATTCCCATCTCTACAAATGCTAAATTCTTCACGGTCTTTGAACCTTTTGACTGCAGTCTCCTAGATGACAAGAGGCTTCCAATTGAGTTTGAAAGGTTAAGCAAGTTTCATGTCAAGCACGGGTCAGTTTTTGAAAACATATGGTCTAAAGATAGACCTTTTGGAGTCAAGAACTAAAAAATCAGGAAATTCATGAAGTCAGAGTTCATCCAGTATACTCTAACGCGAAGAGGCAGTGATTATATCATAACTCAAGTTGATTTTCACTATATGAATTCAAAAGAGGTATTCTTAATTGCTAGGGTGTTTCAGCTCAAGTCAGAGAAACATCCCAAAATGAAGATTGCATTTAAAACAGCTTGTGAGTACCTAAGATCCGTAGTATGCGATTTTTCCAAGATACATGTTGATATTCATCCAGCCCTTGTTTAGAAATTCAACCTTACTCCACTTGATCTCGCACCTGTTTATATTTAAGGATATCAAGAGCAATCCTTGGGTGGAACCAACTTTCCAGAACTGGGAGTTGCGTTCAAAAGATCTAACAATAATGTGAAGTACTTCGTCCCTATCATATCTATGCACCGCTTTACCTACAAACAACTGGAAGTCACCCTGACTTCGGTGCAGAGGTTGAAGCACACTACTGATGAAGTAAAATTCGAGATCACGAGAAGGATCACCTGGCTAGGTGAAGTGAGAAATTTTTGGTGGATGTTGATCAAGATTCTGAAGCTCAACAAGTGATAAGGTTAATGAGGTCACTTAGGGGAAAATTTTTTAATCAAGAAAGTGACCCTCTTGAACCTTAATCTGAAGTCCTCCTCACTACCGCAATACTGGTTCTGCTACCGCAACGAGAAGCCATCCGCAACTACCTTGTCTGGAACAAAGACTTACTTTTCTTTTAACTTTTGCTTTTACAATGTATTGTCTAGTGTACCTTGTTTGGACCCTTCCTTTCAATTATAGTCTTTGTATATTCTCTTGTAATATTCTCAAAACTCTATAAATAGAGTGTTCCACCTCTAATGAAATCACATTGCTTATCACATACATCTCTCTTATCTCTTACATCCCATCTTACTTCTCTCATTACTCTCATATTCTCAAAGATCTTACAGAACTTAAATTCTTACCTTAAGATCGTAATCTCTCCTTCGGAGCAAGTCATTCTTGACTTAATCACTTTAAGCTGATCACACTTACTAACTTGGTTTGAATACAATCCTTGTTATGAATCAGCTTAGTGCTTACTTGATATAATACTTGTTGTCGTTTATATTTCCTTACATTTTCGTTGTTATATTTCCGCATCTAATTATCTAAATTTCTAACACTGACTTCTTATTATTGTTGAGCTTTATGATCCTTTGAGTTAAACTTATTCCACATTATAACTTGTTCTAACGTTTGTTCAAGTATTTCTCAAAAGTTTTCCTCTCAACAATTATTAACTCGATTCAAGTTTGATTAATATGTTGATCTTGATTTGTTACATGACGTTTTTGGATCTTCTTATCGTTAGCGAATGTTCTTCATGATTATCTTGAAGAAAGATGTGATGTTGATAGGAGGATCTTAAAACGATTAGAGGAGCATAGAAGTGATTCATAATGCTTGACCCGAAATGGGTATTTTTGATGGGTTTTCACTACAAAGATATATTTTTTGGATTACTTTCGTTAGCTTTGGTTGATTATTTCCTTTCAAGCTTTCTCTAAATTGTTACATATCCTAGAGCCCATCATTTCTTAACAACCATGGAAGATCGTAGTTTTGGATTTCTTCATCGTTGCTTCTCATTATGATGTCATAGATGGACTTCTTATTCACTTGTAACTAATTCGGCTTTTAGAGTCTTGTCATCCATTCAGAACTTTGAGCGGGAGAATGTTGGATGCAAAGTTCTTCACGGAGGATCTCAAAGAGTAGACTTGGAAGACACATTTAGACATGTGGGTTTATGCCTTGTGACTAGAGAGAGAGAGAGAGAGAGAGAGAGAGACTTGTACACACACCTCTATATATAGTAAATGTTATATCATTTGTAGAGTGTATTTGAGAGAAATAGTCATAGAGAATAGTGATTTGAGTTATTTATATAGACTGGATCTAGATCCATTTTAAACTTATCACAATGATTGAATATATCTCTTAACCACCTAAATCATATCGTGTCGGTTGTGTGATTATCATTTTTGCATGTCAAATGCGGGTTTATATGTCTTAACAATAAGCAACAAAGCAAAGCTCAAGATTTAATGCAGATTTATCAGTTTTCCAACAATCACGGAAAACGATAAACGCAAAGTGAATACTCAGAAAACTGGGAAGAAATAATCGAGAGAGAGAGAGAGAGAGAGAGAGAGAGAGAGCTATGCATACATGTAAAGGCTCCTCAGCTCCCAACGACTAATGCGCCAAGTGCACCTAAATCGCACCGTTTCGTGGCCTTGTGTCATCGACTTTGCTAAGTATATGTGTAGGTTTGACCCATAGCTTGATCCACTGAAACATTTGCAGGCCTATCAAGAGAAAACCAATATAAACCCATAAAATGTTTATTCCCCCCAACAATATGGGATAAAGTAAATTAGCCAACTTATCTTATTCCCTTATATTTTCCAACATTTCCATAAATAATAAAACTTCTTCACTGCTCACCATGATATATAATACAAGTCACTCGTCGGTTTGATGATGCAAAAACAAAACATAAATTATTTTCTAAATAAACGATAAACATAGTCAATAGAAACTTTTAACACTTACCATACATAGACATACTTAGTTTTCAAATTCAAATTTTATCTATTTTACTTATGCTTAGGATGTAAACAAGCTGAGTTGAGCCAAACTTGACGCTAATTGAGCCAAAATCATTTAAAGTTACGGAAGCACAAGGTCGAGCTCTGTTGGTTAAGCATATATAAAACTCAACATCAGCTTGTTACCGCAGATTTGTCTGTGAAGCTTGTTAAAGATCGTTGGTTACTTTTCATATCTTACTAAGATATTAATAATAAATAACAATATATAAAAAATAAGTATATATAGAAAAGCTCGTTTAAGCTTGTAAGCTTAAACAAGCCCTCTTGAAAGGCTTCAGATTGGCCTTAATTAAGAAATGAGATTTACTCCAGGCTCAAACTTGGGGTCAGGCCCATTAAGGTTTAGTTCGTTTCGAGCTTTTAACGATACACGTTTGCATGGGCGGAGCCAATAGGGGGCTAGTGGGTGTTTTGCCCCCCTAACACCATTGATATTACTGTATTACCAAACACAACCCCCTTTCAATTATATGCTCATCTCCTTCACTCAAATGGTTTATATATATATATATATATATATATATATATATATATATATATATATATATATATATATATATATATATATATATATATATATATATATATATAGGGCTAGGTTCAAATGTTCTTGACATCTATTATGTGCCCGTATGCACAAATCTGGACCAACGGATGGAATAAAATCAATGATCTTGATCTGAGGGTCTATGATATTAAAATAGGGTAACATGTACCATATAATCACATAAATTTCAACATAAGGGTATTTTGGTCAATTAACCTATATTAAAAAAAGAAAATTTCCAGATTTTAAGGGATAATTAATACCCTTATTTTTAAAAATCTGAATTTTTTAAATTTAATTCAAATATAATTTTTAATAATATACGATTTCATTCTGTTAGAATGACATAAAAATCAACCATAAACTAGTATATATATTTTTGATTTTATTCTTGCAGAATATGATTATATTCAATATTTATATATATTAACATGCTTAAAGAATTATAGAATATATTATCAACACTAAAATTTTATAAAGAATACATGTCTTCTTACACTAATAATATATCAAATAATTACATTGTATGATTGTGATACAACGAACATTCTTGAATAATAACAAAATTCTGAAAGAATACAAAGTGTAATTCTTTAAAACATAACAAGATTCTTAAAATGTGAGTGTGATCAATCTTTGATTCATTCTTCAAGCATTTCATATCATGTCTTCAAACCATTCTTCAATCAATTCCTACAAAAAATACAACAAAAACTAAAAATGGTTAAAAAAAATATCGTGTTCTTTAAGAATGACTTTACTGAACCTGTTCATTCTGTGGAAAAATATCATAGCAAATCTATTACAAAAAAGGCAAACACAAATTCTAAAAGAATCATTAACTCTAAAGTGCAATTACCATTACTGCACTACCATTATTCTGACAGAATATATATATATATATATATATATATATATATATATATATATATATATATATATATATATATATATGTCATTTTAAATTTTGGCAGAATGCATACAATATTTTAAATTGGCAATGTGGGTTGTAATTCTGATAGAATATAGCAAATATTAAAAATTTGTAACTTATTCTAATAGAATGTAATCTTCAAAGTATAAATTTTGATAGAATGTAGTAAACATTAAAAAAAAATATGTAATTTACTCTAACAGAATGTAATCTTCAAATCAAATATATTCTAACAGCATGTTATTTTACTTATCCTATCTTGCAATGTTTTTTTTATTTTTCCTGTCTTGCAAATAAACTAATTGACATATAAATAATTAACCAAAAACATAATCGGAAGACATGAATAAAAAAAATACCTAGATTTCACCGGAGAAGAAGAATCAGCGACCACCACCACATCCTCTCCACCTCCTGACCTGCTTCGATCGGAGCAACAGCCCCACCCCGCTGCTTCTCCTTTTGTTCTTCGGTCTAGTCACTCATCGGAGATCGATACCTCCTCCCCTCGCTTTCTTTCTCTTCTGTTCCCATCGATCAAGGCCTATGAAGAATCGACTTCATCGTTGATTTCTTTGCCCCATCAGAACCCCTCCTGCCCTCTGATGCCCTCTGATCGAACCTCTAGCACATCTCCCTTTCTACGGTAGCCCAAAACCTCCGAAACCCTGCTGAATAGCAGGGATCAATGCTGGGAAAACGAGAGGAAGGATAAATCGCTGTATACGTGATCGGCTAGGGTTTTTTTTTTCAACAGATTTTGACTACATCCCATATTTAAAGGAATAATAAAGAACATATTAATTATTTACCATATTTAAATATGCCAAGATTACTATAATACCCTTAAATGATTTATTTAATCATTAATTATTTCCTGAATTCTTATTGGTGCACACAGTCACACAATAGTTGTCAAAAACATTTGAACCTATCTCTCTCTCTCTCTCTCTCTCTCTATATATATATATATATATATATATATATATATATATATATATATATATATATATATATATATATATATATATATATATATATATATATATTACGATGTACGTCTAAGCCCCGCTAATTTAAAATTCTAGCTCCGTCCCTGCATGTTTGTATAGCTCGATTCATTTATATCCCTAGTAAAGCTTATAAATAATTTGAAAGTCACGAGGTTAAGTATCTTAAGATACTTCTAAATAAATAATAAAGATAATTGAAGTATTTAAAGAATTTGGGGAACATGCAAGCTCACGCAATGTTCCATGCTTAAACCATTCGCCAAAACGTGTACTTAACTATCACCTTTAGCACCATCCATGCTTAACTCTCCACCCCTCTCTTCTCTATCCCTACATGTAGACCAACTCCTTATATATATATATATATATATATATATATATATATATATATATATATATATATATATATATATATATATATATATATATATATATATATATATATATATATATATATATATATATATATATATATATATATATATATATATATATATATATATATATATATATATATATATATATATATATATATATATCAACAGGAAAATTTATATTTTAATATAAAAAAAGATTCGGATGGTTTTAAAAACTACGCTACTATTTGCCTGTGTAATCTCAGCAGTATGTAGTGGAGAATTAAATGGCTACCAAATTGAAAATTTATCTCATTTTATTTTGACTAAATGGGTTTTTATTTTGACTTTTAACTTTAAACATTATATACATACACACAGTAAAATATAAAAAATTGTTAGAAAAATAAGTAGGAAAGAATTTTTATGTCATTTTAAAATATCAAAATATCAAAATATCATTTTCGTCCAAAAAATTATATTTTTTTTAATAGTTTATAATCGTTTCTTACGATATATATATATATATATATATATATATATATATATATATATATATATATATATATATATATATATATATATATATATATACGTACTGTATTTTGATATTTAGAAAGGGTATATATGATCAGATTTAAAATTTATGAAAGATAAATAAAATATTTAAAATTTAAGTTGATCTAATATGATATTTTGATGTGGAATAATGGTATACTAGGTGTGAGACCCGTGTATTACACGGGTTTAAAAAAATTAATATAAAAAATAGTAAACATAAGTATTTTTTGCAATATCAGAAATATTGAAATTTGTATGATGATCTTGTGAAATTCTTTCCTTCAATATTATATAATTTTGGAATTGTTAATAAAGTTTAGCTGTGATATTGGCTAACATATGCATATTATCACGAAATTAAAAATGAAGGAAATTAAAGTTTGTATAATAATTATTCTTAGAGTTTAATATAATTAAATACCTTACATATATAAACTATGTATTTAATTCCAGAATTTTTAATTTAAGAAATGTGAAAAAAAGTAGAAAATGACATGTGGAAAATAAAAAATCGATAATATCTAAAAAAATTACATGTGGCAAATGAAAGAAAAACATGACATGTGGCAGAAATCATTTTTATTTATTAAGTTAGATATGAAATTCTATAAAATGAAAACAAAAAATAATTGTGGGTTTTATGGTAACATTGAAACAACTGATAAATATAATAAATACAAAATATATATAATTTTATGGGATTAAGGGAGTGGTTCATAGTTAACTTTTGTTTATGACTTGTGAAATTTGTTGTTATTACTTAATATAAATGCTCGACTCAAAAATCCATATATACGATTTTTATTTGTAGTTTTGGTAACAAAGGAATACATATAAGACATTTTTGGTATGGCTAGTTCTATTTGTTAAAGCAATACACTCTCCATATAATATGTGTATACAACTGAACTATTATTTCTAAAGACAAAAAACTAGAAACATCTATAATACGAAAAGATCAACATTTTAAATTATGAAATATTGGTTTTATTGCTAGAAACCAATTATTGTTTTTTAATGAAAAAAGAATATTATGATTGATAAGAACAATTGATATTGGTTTTGATAGAAAACGATCTGAAGTTACTTATGTAGGAATATTATTACGGAAATGTACGAAAACAAATAAGAAATCAGAAAACGTTGATGCATGTGTTTAATATAGTGTTTTTAAGACAAATTCGTCCGCTACATGATGTTTGTCTCCCAGGATACAACGGTTTGAAGTAGTTCTTCTAGACCACTTGAACCCTCAATATGTAACACTCTTTTACTCATGTACATTTCTTGTAATTTTTAAAGTTTTGTTTTTGTTTTTATTTTTTTGTTTTTTTTTTGTTTTTTTTTTTAAATTGGTCCTACGTGGGGTATAGGCTGGTCACCCATGCATGGCGTAGGTCAAAAAGTCGTTTCAAGGGTTTTATGCCCTACACGTGTCGTAACTCTAAGTACACAAGGTGTAGGAGCACAACCTCCAAAACCCTAATTGAGGGTTGTGAGCCCTATTTAAAGGCTTTAATCTCTTTGAGACCCTCTCCATACTCAACCTCCACCCATCCATTCATTCATCCCGAAACCCTAGCCCGTTAGTGTGAACATTGAAGCATTTTAGTGATTATTTGGGTGTTTTCTGAAGAAGGAGGCCATTGAAGGTGTTCTTGGAAGTCCATAACTTGTAGATCCATACCTTATAGTTCTTGAACATTCTCTAGTAGGTATAAAACTTGAACCTTGATGATTCCTTTTATAGATCTAGTTAGCTTATGGATTTTCATGTGCTTTTATTGTTTGATCTTGATCCATGTGAGTATGAGCTACTCCATATCTCATATGTACAATTTCTAGTCATTTATGAGTTTCTTGAGTCATAGAAATGGGAGCTTGATGAAGAGAAGAGATTTGAAGAAATTTTACATAAAGAAAAGGTAGAGAATGGTCCTAAGCCGTTAAGAAGAAAAAGTGCATTATTTTGGCTCTTGAATATATTCTAAGAAGACACCACAATGTAGTATCCAAATTTTCAAACCAAAATTTTCATTTGTAATTCCATATAAAAATAGTTTTTCATAAAAACCATCTCAAGAAAAGTCATAATTTCAATAAAATTCCATATCAAAATATCAGAGTGTCCTAAAGTATCCAGTAATGTAACATTTTGGTGAATGTGTACAATCAAGTCTTCGTTTTCATGAGATCCTCATAAGTACTTGAAACACATTTAATCAACACTTATAAACATAAAACTTAGTGAGTTCTCCAAAATATCATATAGACTACAACATATAAAATAACTATGTGTTATCAGCAACCCTGGAGACTACCCGAAAACTCAGTGGGTAATTAACATGCCCTGTGGACTATCAACAACCCTAGAGACTACCTGAAGTCTCAACACATATAACAATGCAAACACGGTAATAGCCCTTAGACCTAGCTCGTCATCACACACACACACACACACACACACACACATATATATATATATATATATAACTATTCTACCACACAGGTAAGAATAAGTGAGGAGACTCACCTAGTACTGATGACTGATAAAATTCACACCCGAACTGCTGGAACTAGACTCCACCTAATTAAATACAACAAGTATCCTTTATTAATAATTAAGTTATTTCCACTTGTATACTTCTAACCCCAAGACAAGACTAGTCTACACTTAGAGTAAAGATTGTTGTTCCCCTACAAAACTGTTGGATAAGGTGTCTAAGTCCATAACTATTTCGGGTCAGTACTTGACCCGACCCGGCATGGTCCATTTGGGTTGCATGGCACCATGCAATTGGATAGACTAAATGAGAGAAATAACACTTGGAGATTATTAATATATTATAAGTTCTAATATATTAATAATATTATTTGATTAGTTTGATCAAGAATTAATTTAGAATTAATTAAGTGATCAAAGGATAACTAATTAAATATATGGGTTGATTATGTAAATCAATCATATCTTGTATAGTGGGCTAAGAGGCTCCATGGATTATCAAGTTGGGTTCCACCCATAGGATGCTCCATGGATGCTCCATGGGAGTTACAAACCCATGGGTCATGGAAATGAAGAGTCATGACACATTAGGGTTTACATGGTGTAACCCTAGATGTGTCAACATTATATAAGAGTCCCATTCTCCACCAAAATCGGCCACACATAAGAAACTAGAGGGCTAGGCCGTTTTCAAGAAGTGTGTATTCTCTCAAAAGTCTTTCCAAGAGCATTTGGTGTTGTGTGAAGCATTTGAGGCATCACACTTGGGGTGCTAGGCTCACAAGGTTTCAAGGAACATAAGCAACAACAAGGTAAGTTATTCTATCTTTCATTCAAGTTAAAAATTGTTCCCCATGTATGTTAGATAGGAATATAACCTTGGAATTCAACTTTGCATGATAATTAGACAAACATAGATCCAAGGTTATTAGGGTTGCATGTACACTTAGGAAGTGTTAGAATGCACAAAACCCATCAGTGGTATCATAGCCTAGGCTTGTTTATTTGTTATTTGTGCTTAAAAGTTGAAAAAAGTCGAAAAACTTGATGTCTGCCTGATGAACTTGCCGAGTCCATGGGGGGACTCGCCGAGTTCACTTGTATCTTCAACCTACTCGCCGAGTAGGTTCATGCACTCGGAGAGTAGGAGCCACAGAGTGCAGATTTTCGACTTTAGTTGCTGGAAATGGACTAGAAACATTACCCTAAACTGTTTTGGTACTTGAAAACTTGTTTTAGATGGTGTAATGTCTTTGCTAATCCATTTACAACAACTAGTTATCAAAATTACAAAGTTTTAAGTGTAATTTGGATTCATGGAAGTGTTCATATTCATGTTCTTGATCTTATGATGTTTAGATGATCATAGGAATTATTTGTAACCTATGTGGTAGTTTAATTCTTGATCATAATGTGTTTTAATGGAGTCCATAACTTGTCCTCAAGTTATGGAAAACCAAAAGTCACTTGAGTTAAAACCATTAAAAGAACACAAGAGTTAAAAAAATGAAGAGTCTTCATTTTTATTACTCTAATAAACTCATAAGTTACAAGAAATGAAAAGTTTTGAAAGTTTACAAAACTTGCCCTCAAGTTTTGGAACAAGTAAAGTCATGTTAAAAACTTTAGTTCCAACCCTTAGAATTTTAAAAGTTAAAATTCAACCCTTATACTTATATTATTATGATTTAATATATATATATATATATATATATATATATATATATATATATATATATATATATATATGTATGTATAAGAACAAAGTCGTCTTACCGCTAGTACGCCTCATTCACGAAGCCGGTCTATAAGGTGGGTATAAGGTTGTTGCCTATAAAATGGCAACTTAATGGGTGTCCACTCTCACCCACCGCTTGCTTGACCGGTGGAGGGTCCTTAGCCGAACGGGTAAGACAAGGACTTATAAATTCTCATTAAAAGTATGATGAATATTATAAAGTAACTAAATGTTTTATTAAATTCCCAATCTTAGTTACTTTAGGAAAAATGTGAATAAGGTGCTAATCTATGAAATTACACTTTACACTTTGTTTAAGTCGTTGGTGGAGCGTGTGTGGTTAACCGGCACACTAACTTGGACTTAACAAGGTAGGTAAAGGGTGACTTAAGGTTTATTATAGTATCGATGGAGCGTGTGTGGTTTACCGGCACATCGATTGAGTGATAAACTTTAAGGGTACCAAGTGATTTGCATGGTTACTTCACACCTCATTTTGTGATCCTCGGTATCCCAGTCACAAAACTTGGAGGGCACACTCGAGATTGAAACATGCCTTTGAAAAGTTCATTGAATCTCAAAGAATCTAGGAATTTCTAAGAACCAATCAAAAACCTAATATTTAATATTTTGGTTTTCATGGTGGAAATTGGTGAATCGTCATTCACCTACCTTTCAAATATGTTATAGCTTGGATTACGGCATACCTCTTCTAAGTTATAATATATTGTGATTGGGTCCTAGCCATAATATTACATTTGGGTGTTTTTATTAAGGACTCTCTTAATATCTAAACTAGTCTTGTCCTTTTCTTTCAGATGTCTTCAAACAATGCTGCTTCTGGCTCTAATCCTAATGGCTCCTTTACCCTTATGAACTTGTGTGGGAAAGTCACTTTTGATGGATCCAACTTCAATGAGTAGATCAGAAACATCAGGATGATTACCCGCTACGAGGACAAAGAATATGTCCTTGACAAAGAGCTTACGGAGATTGATGAGACCACTGCAACTCCCATGGAGGTCGCTGACTTCCAGGCACATGAAAGGGATGCTACGAAACTAGCATGCATCATGATGGCCATGATGACAACGGAACTCCAAAAGTCCTATGAGGATTTCTACCCTTATGAAATGCACCAAGATCTGATGGAAAGATACCATCAAAGTGCACGACAAGAGAGGTATGAAATCATCTGCTCCATGGTAACAACCATGCTGAAGGACGGGGAATCCGTCACGAGCCACATGCAGAAACTGCAAAGGTATGTGGATCGGTTGCTGAAGCTTAATGTGAACTTCCCTGAGGAGCTTGCAATAGATATCATTTTGCACTCCTTACCATTGTGCTATGTTCAATTTCGCATGACATATCACATGAATAAGGAAGAGGTCACACTCAGCAAACTTCAGGGACTTCTCAATTTCGCATGACATATCACATGAATAAGGAAGAGGTCACCCAAAAGAGGTTGAATGCTTCTATTGCCATGAAAAATCACATTGGAAGCGGAACTACCCAAAATACCAGCAAGATGTGAAGGATGGGAAAGTTAAACCCAACCATGCAGGTATTTACACTATCATTTCTAATAACTCACCCCATTCTAAATCTTGGGTCCTTGATACCGGTTGTGGTATTCATATTTATTGTGACTTGTAGGGACTAAGAAGAAGTGAGAATGTGGAGCAAGGAAGAATAAACTTAATCATGGGGAATAGGAAAGCTTTACCTGTCACCAAGATTGGAGTTTATACTTTATCGCTAAGTAGTGGGTTTAGTTTAGATTTGAATAAGTGTTGTTATTTGCCAGAAATGGAAAGAAATATTATTTCCCTTCATGCATTATATAAACAAGGTTTCAACTTTTCATTTGATAATGAAGTTGGTTCGATTAATGCTTTCTTTAATAATGTTCTTTATTTTAAAGCATTACCTTGTGATGGCGTGTATGAAACAGTATCTGTGGTTGATAACTTAGGAAATAATGTATTGTGTATTGATTCTATTAATAATAATAACTTGGATAAAGCATCATTATGGCATTGTCGTCTTGGACATATAAGCAAGAAACGCATAGGCCAACTCCAAAAGGATGGAGTCTTGGAGTCATTTGACCTAAAGTCAGATGATAGTTGCGAATCATGCTTACCTGGGAAAATGACAAAGTCACCCTTCACAGGTTCTAATGAGAGGGGTGAAGCTTTGTTGGACCTTGTACACACGGATGTGTGTGGACCATTCAAACATGCCATAAGGGATGCTAATCGTTATTATTTGACTTTTACCGGTGATTACATTAGATATGGATATGTCTACTTAATCAAGCATAAGTCAGAGACTTTCGAAAGGTTTAAGGAATTTAAACAGGAAGTCAAGAATCAATTGGGCTGGAACATTAAGATGCTTCGATCCAATCGTGGTGATGAGTATCTTAGTTCAGATTTCCTTGACTATCTAAGGGAATGTGGGATAGTCTCACAATTGACACCTCCCAGGACACCATAGTTGAATGGTGTGGCTGAGAGGCGTAATCGAACCTTGTTGGATATGGTTCGTTCCATGATGAGTCGAGCTTCGCTACCAATCTCATTCTGGGGGTATGCCTTAGAGACTGCCGCCCATATCCTTAATCTAGTCCCTACAAAGAAAGTTGCCAAAACTCCTCACGAGATGTGGACTGGTAAAGTACCCAAACTAGACCACATCAAGATTTGGGGTTGCGAGGCTTTCATGAGACGCGAGACTCATGATAAGCTCGAACCCTGAAGCGAGAGGTGTATTTTCATCGGCTACCCATAGCAATCCTTTGGTTACCTCTTCTACAGACCTAGTGAAAATGTGGTCTTTGTAGCTAGGAGGGCTTTCTTTAGAGAGAGAGAGAGAGTTCATAAGCCAAGGAAACAGTGGGAGGCAAGTTGATCTTGAAGAAATTCAAGAGTCAAGCGGTGAAGGAACTTCAAACCCTAGCACTCAACTTGAGGAGGAAACTCCTGTTGAGCCAATTGACAAGTCTGTACCTCTGAGGCATTCCACAAGGGTTAGGAATGCTCCTGAGCATTACTATGGATTCCATATTACTGCAGAAGGAGATACACTTATCAGTGATGAGACACTGATAGGTCTGGATGAACCTAACAGTTACGCGGAAGCCATGGCAGGCCCTGAGTCAGCCAAGTGGAAAGAGGCAATGGACAGCGAAATACAGTCCATGTATGACAATCAAGTTTGGAATTTGGTTGAGAATGTACCAGGTCGTAAGACAGTAGGGTGCAAATGGATCTTCAAGAAGAAGACCGACATGGATGGTAAAGTACACACTTATAAGGCTAGACTGGTTGCAAAGGGCTTCTCTCAGATTCCTGGAGTGGACTATGATGAGACCTTTTCTCCAGTAGCCAAGATTAAGTCTATTCGGGTTCTGTTAGCCATAGCTGCATTTCATGACTATGAAATATGGCAAATGGATGTCAAAACCGCTTTCCTTAATGGAAAGTTGGCTGAAGATGTTTACATGAGTCAGCCAGAGGCTTTTGTCAGCAACGAGTACCCTAATAAAGTGTGTAAGCTTGAGAAATCCATTTATGGATTGAAGCAAGCACCTCGCAGATGGAATCTTTGCTTTGATGAAAAGGTCAAGGAATTTGGCTTTTCTAGGAGTGAAGATGAGTCTTGCGTGTATGTCAAGGCTAGTGGGAGTATAGTTAGCTTTTTGTTATTGTATGTGGATAACATACTACTCATAGGAAATGACATCCCAACTCTGCAGGAAGTTAAGTCCTGGCTTGGGAAGTGTTTCTCTATGAAGGACCTAGGAGAAGCTGCCTATATTCTAGGGATAAGGATCTTGAGAGATCGGAGTAGAAGACTGTAGGGTTTCAAAGCACTCCATGGATGATGGCAATGGGCCCCTTTAATGAATTCTAGGTTAAAAGCCCAAGACTTGTCTTTTCCCTATAAATAGTCATGTATTATTCACAATTAGGGTTAAGAGTGAGACAAAATGTAGCCGCCACGTGAGATTTCTTATGTAGTGTTAGATTCTTTAGTCTATGCTGAAAGTGTAATTTATTCCTCATATTTGAATAAATCGAGTGATCATTCAACATAATCTTCATATTTGTGTTTGTTCTTATTTTCCGCATCTTGTTCATCAAATCTCAATTAGGGTTTTCATCCCAACAAGTGGTATCAGAGCGGGTCTTTGAAAATCTAATGATTTTTGAAGTATCGGTTCTTGATTTGACGATTTTCTTCACAAGTTATCGAAGATTTTGGTGTTTTGGCGGTATGGAATCAAGATTTCTGTTCAACTTACTGTTCATGGGGATTTATGTTGCTCATTTACTATTCATCGTGGTATTTTTTTTTTCTCTGTTCTTTGGATTTGATTTGCTTTGAGGTCAAAATCTTTTGATTCAATTATTTTTCTATAAATCCTCGTTTGAGTGAAAATCGAGTTCCATTTTTATTCAATTTTTTTTGATCTGGTTAGTATTCATTCAACCGATCCAATACCATTTTTTTACCTGAGCCCGTTATTGTTGTTTACTGTTCATTCTTGAGTCCAAAGTTTTTTTTCGCTGATCGTTCCTTATTGCATTTGAAATCAGAAATCACACAGTCAACATATCTCGAAATCCTCTGGTTAATCTAAGCGTTTAGTTCTTTTGTTTCGCTTGATTTCATGATTCATGTCTCTGGTTTAATTTCTTAATCGATTTGGTCCTTGAATCCAATTTCTTATATCTTAGTTTCTAACAGTTCGTGTCTTGTTCTCATCCAAGATCTTTTGATTTGATCAAACAACAATTATGCTTAACAATTGATAACGATTTCTTGTTATCGTTGAATGTGATTTTGGGTCCAATATTGTTCTTTGATGTTCTTGGGTATTCTTATTGACAAATCGATATTTATTTTGAGAACTGGTGATGAACCAACGATAAACAGGCGAAGAGTGGTGGATGTTTGATAAATAATATGTACAAGATGATTTTGGTGTTTATCAAGGTTTGTGAAGGGCTTTGCAATCGGAATTGGGAGTCAATCAGTATGATTTGAGCATATGATTCGCTTTTACTCGTCAATTCAAAAGTCAAAATCGGCGGTGTGAAAATATATATTTTTTTTATCAGAACCGTAAAGTCAAATTGTTGGAATAGAAATTGGAACGAAGGAGATTTGTGGTAAATATCAGAACTTGAATCGTGATATGGCTTGGGTAATTGCATTCGGATTTGTCTTGACGTCTTGTTCGCTTCGCCAATAAGGTCTCTTAATAGGGGCTTTATAACATCGATCGAATGATTAGCAGTCTTACCTACGATCGAATGAAAGTCAAAATTGGTTTGGAAATCTCACTTGCAAACGAATCGATCTTAATTGGGACGAAATTGAAGCAAATCTATGATGTACCTGACATTGGAACGAAAGCAGGGAAGACAGAAAGCGAACCTGTGGCTCAGTTTGTCTAATATTTCACTCTTTGTTCGCATCGTCATGCTTGATTTCACTTTTGTATCAATGGCTTTGGAATGTACCTGGAACGAAATTGAGTTCGGTTGGCAGCTCTTGGAATGAAAGCACTTGGAACAAAAGTAATGGAACAAAAGGGGGATGAACCGAAAGCGAACCTATGCTCGGACCGAACATAGTTTCGATTCAACAAAGCTGGAGCGAACCTAGGTTCGGTTGCTTGTGCTTGAAACAAAAGTGACTCAGATTCGCGTCTTTATGCTTGGAAATGATGGAATTGAATGGAATCATATTTGTGGTTTCGCTTGAAATCATGTTCCAGTCGTTGTGTTCGTATAAATGGGGAAGATGACTTAATGTTTCATACTTGGTCCCTGCCACTTCAAGAATTTAACGATCTGGTCCCTATACTTTTCATGGCTTGGCAGTTTTGGACCATTTGCAGATTTTGTTACATATAAAGAGGTATGTTGATGCTGAATTACCATTCCAGCCCCCGTCTTTCAGCAAGTGACAGTTTCAGCCCAATATTCAGAAAAGTTACTACATTGAGGGCCGGTGAACAGTTTTGGATTCTTTAACGCACACATTTTTTCGTGAACAGAAAAATAAAGATTCCATCAAGTCTTGGCGGTTCGGAAAGTCATTTTTCGTGAAAACGTCAAATTTTTCACGACTTTTTCGGGTCTTATACTTCATTGTGTATATCATTTTGTCGCGGGGGAGCTTAGTAATTTTTTTATCCATTCAAGATCATTCTCATGACCATTTGAAGGCTTTATAATCATTTTTTGTATTATAAATCGGAGGAGAAATTGGTATGGTCATTCAAAATTGGATTTGTGACTTTTCAAACTTGAAGATTTTTGATAAAGCTTGTGGTAGAATTATGAAGGTAGCTTTTACAGCGGAAGTTCTTCATCGAACTCTGCTAAAGCTTTTATAGATATCCTTTACAGCGGAAGTTCTTTATCGAGCTCTGCTAAGGACTTGTTATATCTCCGACTTCTTGTATTTTTTCGATCAAGTGGCGTTACGAATCTTAACGTTTGGGTTGTTACATGATATTTTTGATGGCTTATATCATTAGCTTATTTGAAGATCATTGTGACTTGGAGGGGGAGCTCTTCAAAGACAAGAAGTGATTCAGTTTCTTTGTTCTGAAATGAGTTTTTATGGCAGGTTTGGTTTTCATGAAGATTCTTTGGGATTACATTAGAAAATGAAGTTTAAAGACATTACTTCAATGCTTGATTTATATATCCTAGAGCCCGTGTTTGAAGACTATTGAAGAATCAAGATTCGTGGATTGCTTCATATATTCCTCGTTGCAGATCTTTTTATTTGCTAGATGCTTGTTTTGGAATTTAAAGCATTGTCATCCATTCCATACTTTGAGGGGGAGATTGTAGGGTTTCAAAGCACTCCATGGATGATGGCAATGGGCCCCTTTGATGAATTCTAGGTTAAAAGCCCAAGACTTGTCTTTTCCCTATAAATAGTCATGTATTATTCACAATTAGGGTTAAGAGTGAGACAAAATGTAGCCGTCACGTGAGGTTTCTTATGTAGTGTTAGATTCTTTAGTCTATGCTGAAAGTGTAATTTATTCCTCATATTTGAATAAATCGAGTGATCATTCGACATAATCTTCATATTTGTATTTGTTCTTATTTTCCGCATCTTGTTCATCAAATCTCAATTAGGGTTTTCATCCCAACAAAGACTAATTAGACTTAGTCAGAGTACCTACTTGGATAAGGTGCTGAAGAGATTCAGCATGCAGGACTCCAAGAAAGGAGAGTTACCCATCCAGAGTAACGCCAGATTGAGTAAGACACAAAGTCCTAGCACTGAGGCTGAGATAGCATAAATAAGTCGAATACCTTATGCTTCGGCTGTAGGATCGATCATGTATGCTACGACGTGTACTCGACCTGATGTAGCCTTTGCCCTGAGCATGGTTAGCAGGTATTGGGCGAGTCCTGGCAAGGCACACTGGACCGCGGTAAAGAATATCCTCAAGTACCTACGGAGGACTAAGGACTGGGTCCTTACCCTCGGTGGGAGTGATGACTTGAGAGTTGTAGGGTATAGTGATGCTAGCTTCCAGACTGATAGGGATAATTTCCGCTCTCAGTCGGGCTGGGTCTTTCCCCTAAATGGAGGAGCAATTTCTTGGAAGAGTTCCAAGCAAGAGACAGTGGCTGATTCAACTTGTGAATCAGAGTATATTGCAGCTAGCGAGGCGGCAAAGGAGGCGATATGGCTGAAGAACTTCATTGGAGACCTTGGAGTTGTACCGGCTATTAAAGAGCCAATGGAAATTTTCTGTGATAGTGAAAGTGCTGTTGCCTTAGCCAAGGAACCAAGGGATCACGGGAGATCTAGACACCTCGACAGAAAATACCATTTTATCATACATCGTATCATCGAATGTGAACCCAGCAGATCCCCTCACGAAGGGACTGACTTGGGTTAAGCATCTCCAGCATGCTCGGAGCATAGGGCTGAAGGATGATATTAGATTTAGTAGTTAGATAACCTCGAAATTGGTAAAGTGTAATTGACATTAGATGATGAATAAAAGGTGTTTTATTTATGAGTAAAGTGTTGCTATCTCTTGTCGATCGTTTACTATATTTCTTTTGCATGTTTTGACGTCCAGAATAATTTTGTTTGGTATAACATATTATTCAAACCTCCACAGTCGGTCATATGTCGGAAGTAGGTATGAATCAAGACTGTCATGATTGGTTGCAGAGGTCTAAGGTGTTGGAAAAGGCTACAACAATCATGAGTGCTCATAAGTTCTGAGCATTGGACTCATCCCACGGTCACTGGAATCACTTCATGGAATTCTATTTCGAGTGATCGTGAGACGGTAATATCATATAAGTCTTCAAACCTAGAGATATGATTTGTTACTTACAAGTTGGTTATGCATTGATTGTACGAAAACACATTGGTAACTCGATGTTATAAAACGTGCTTTTGTGTATAATTCAATGAGTGGTAGAAAAAACATATGAGTCAAATTTTATCTGTTCCTTCTTGGATTAGAAGCTGATATTTGGGCCCCTCGATGATTTTGTTTTGACCTATGTACCGGGCCCGGTCAGAACTAAGTTGATGTGTTCAATTAAGTTCTTTGTCAAACAAATCAGAAATCGGGAAACAAACTGCTCGACAATAAGTAAGACATTGTTCCATGTATTTGTCCGGCTGATATCTAGAACAGAGGATTATATGATCACTTATCTTAAATGGCGTATCACATCTTCTCAGTTCCGAGAGACCTTGAAAGAGCTACAATTTCCGGTCAGTTCCTGAAGTACTGGAGTTATAGTTATTAGACTTATCCAAGTGGGAGACTGTTGGATAAGGTGTCTAAGTCCATAACTATTTCGGGTCAGTACTTGACCCGACCCGGCATGGTCCATTTGGGTTGCATGGCACCATGCAATTGGATAGACTAAATGAGAGAAATAACACTTGGAGATTATTAATATATTATAAGTTCTAATATATTAATAATATTATTTGATTAGTTTGATCAAGAATTAATTAAGTGATCAAAGGATAACTAATTAAATATATCGGTTGATTATGTAAATCATTCATATCTTGTATAGTGGGCTAAGAGGCTCCATGGATTATCAAGTTGGGTTCCACCCGTAGGATGCTCCATGGGAGTTACAAACCCATGGGTCATGGAAATGAAGAGTCATGACACATTAAGGTTTACATGGTGTAACCCTAGATGTGTCAACATTATATAAGAATCCTATTCTCCACCAAAATCGGCTACACATAAGAAACTAAAGGGCTAGGCCATTTTCAAGAAGTGTGTATTCTCTCAAAAGTCTTTCCAAGAGCATTTGGTGTTGTGTGAAGCATTTGAGGCATCACACTTGGGGTGCTAGGCTCACAAGGTTTCAAGGAACATAAGCAACAACAAGGTAAGTTATTCTATATTTCATTCAAGTTAAAAATTGTTCCCCATGTATGCTAGATAGGAATATAACCTTGGAATTCAACTTTGCATGATAATTAGACAAACATAGATCCAAGGTTATTAGGGTTGCATGTATACTTAGGAAGTGTTAGAATGCTCAAAACCCATCAAAAACCGCTCATAATCCATCTATGACACAAGTGGTCATAGTCAATGAAAGTAAACACAATTCAATGGTCACCCATGACCAAGATGTGCGGCGTACTCACACTAAACAGGGAATAGAACACAAAGCAGGAGGTACATGCTCAAATCTGGATATGTTGGGCGTAGCCAGGCGTACGCTCAACTTACGTAAGCGAATCTCAACACTCCTTTATAAATGTCTTAAACCATAAAGTCTCTACTTTCAGCCTTTACATGGCTACAAGAATCACTTTTAAATCTTCAATACTCTCATACACAAGCTAGGGTTCGATTTTAGGGTTTGGAGAATATGGAGGCTGGCCATGAGAAGGTCCAAGAGGGTTTATGTTGCTTAAATAGTGGTCACACCCTAAGGATTAAGGTTTTGGAGACAACACAAGTATGTCCAACATACTTAAATATTGACATGCCCAAAAATATGACTTACACCCGACGTACAACTTTGTACGCCCCACATGATGACATTTATCCAATATTTTTAAAACATAAGGACTGAAAAAGGAAATTACCTAGAAACGGGTGTTACAATTCCCCCCACTAGAATTGGAGTTCGTCCTCGAAGTCAACCTCTGCGAACAGATCCAGATAATGCTCCTCTATCTCATCCCCAGGCTCCCAAGTCCACTAAGAGCCTCTCTGATGCTGCTACTGAACTTTAACCAATTTCACTACCTTGTTCCTCAAGGTTTTCACTTTTCGATCTAGAATCGCCACTGGCCTGTCAATGTAATTCAGGAGACCATCAACCTAAATGTCCTCCAATGTAACCACAATTGTCTCATCTGCTATACACTTCCTCAACTAGGAATCATGGAAGTTGTTGTGTATCTGGCTCAACTCTTCAGGAAGCTCTAACCATTACGCCACCTTCCCCACTCGCTAACACTCTGAAAGGGCTAATAAACGTAGGGCCCAGGTTTCTGCGCTTCCTAAATCGGATAACTCCCTTCCGTGGTGATACCTTCAAGAGCACCAAATCTTCAACCTGAAACTCCAACTCAGAGCGTCATCAGTCTGCATAGCTCTTTTGGCGGCTCTGGGCCATCAATAATCTTTATCTGACTTGCTAAATAAGCTTGGTTGTCTTGAGCACTATCTCAGTGCTCCATATGACTCTCTTTCCGTCCTTACCCCCAACAAATAAGAGTTTGAAACCTCCTCCCATACAGAAGCTCAAAGGGAGGCATGCCAATGCTGCCATGATGACCATTATTATAAGAAAACTCCAACAAAGGGAGGCAGGTGTCCCATCTCCCACCAAAATCAAAGATGCAGGAACGTAACATATCCTTAAGCGTCTGAATAGTCCACTCGCTCTGCCCGTCACTCTGTGGATGGTAGGCGGTACTGAAATGCAATTGGGTGCCCAATTCTTCGTGAAAGCTCTTCCAAAATATGGATGTAAAATGAACATCCTGATCCGATACAATAGAGGTCGTCACCCCATGCCGAGCCACCACCTCTCAAACATAAATCTCATCTAGCGTCTCGACAGAAGAGCTCTCACTCATGGCTAATAAGTGAGCACTCTTCATCAAGAGGCCAACTATCACCCAAATAACATCAAATACTCTTGCAGTCTTTGGTAATTTTGTAATGCAATCCATTGTGATATACTCCAACTTCCAAAGTGGAACCTCCAAAGGTTGCAACTTTCTGTGAGGGTGTTGGTGCTCATCCTTGACCTTCGGACAGGTCAGGCATCACTTTTCAAACCTGAACGCATCCCTCTTCATACAAGATCACCAATAACTATTCTCCAGGTCAAGACACATCTTGGTTGCCCCTAAATGAATGGATAATCTCGAATTTTAGGGATCCTCCATCAAAACCGATTGAGCCATGCCCATATACGATACCCAAAACCTTCCATCAAGAGTCAATATCTCTTTCCGTCAATATCAAAGGCTGAAACCTAACCGATTACCCACTCCCTCTTTCGGTTCTCTTCCTTTATGGCCTCCGACTATGTGTATTTGATTGTTTCCAAGACTGGGGTCATCACGGTCATCTTCAAACACACATCCTGAATCAGGGTACTGACCGTCCTCTAGCTCAAGACGTCAGCCACCATATTGGCCTTTCCTAGGCGATACAAAATCTCACAGTCATAATCTTTCACTACATTCAATGACCTCCTCTGTCTCATGTTCAGGTTGTTGGGTTTTTATTCAAAAACTAGTTTCGAAAACATAATATTTAGCAATGGAAGACTTATAATATTTTGAATAACATAAGTTAAACCCAACAAGGATCCTCTTGCAAAGTTTGGAAAGAAAACAAACACAAACAAAGATAAAGAAGAAGAAATAACAGCCATTATAGTTCTTTGGATCCTCTTGGGAGGCTTAGAATTTGATGAAGAATGATTAACTTTAGAGACACCACCAAGAAGCCAACTTGATGTAGATGCAAGTCTAAAACTTGAACACCTAAGCTTGAAGTTCATAACTAAAGTATAAACTTCTAGAGAGTATAAAAGCAAGTAATATCTTCTAGAGATAATCAAAAGTGAGAGAACGTGCATCATAAGATGCATGTTACGGTTTTTGTATCTTAAGAACAAAACAAATGAAAGCCTTTCTTTTATTTATATAGGATGCACAATACACATGGGTGTTTAACCATTAAGCAACCATGCTTCTACTAGCTAGAATGTCTCCCATGCTTCTTATACATGAGTCTTTAACCATTAAGCAACCATGCTTCTACTAGCTAGAGAACATTACTTTTGATTAAGTAAGTCAAAAAAAAACCCATTCCCTCTGCCTCAAAAAAGGAATAGGAATTGTTTAAATTTTATAAACTCTAAGTTTATAAAATATAAACTTTGTCTTTAGGACAAAGACAAATGTTTCAACTAGTCTAAAAAGCTATACATGACTCATTAATTCACACAATATGAAATAATGTGTTACTTGCTAATGAAAATTATTATTTCCTAGAAATAAATAATTTCCAATTTAATTATAAGAGTTTATTGAATATTTATTAAAATCAATTTCTAATAAATAATCAATTGTATCAAGTTGTTAGTGTGACCCTTTAGTATCATATGTTAATTAGCAATATCACTTTAATATGATTCTTGAGCATACAAGACCTTTTAATCTCCCACTTATGCAATGTTCATATTGGACTAATATAGACAGTGATAAATGTCTAGCAACATTTCACTGCCCCAATCAACATACGAGTTTATGCCATTCTATCAATGCCCAATTTTGAAAAAGCTCCAAGCTAGAATTGGTGTATAAGGTAAGTTTATCAGTTAACCCTTTGTCACATACATCATGTTGAACATAGGATATAGAGCGCAATCAATCTCATTTGGTGTTCAACTTTTGGTAAGGCGTCTTAGATGTCTAACTCTCAACACATAAGAGGAACAAATCCCATCTTGACTATGTAAACCTCTTGCACAGTTCATACCATACTTGAAAATGGCTTTTATAACTGCCCGTTTAAGGACCATCATTTGACCATATCAAAGCACAGTACTCCCTACACTTAAGTCCCACTATGTATCTTAGGTGTTAAGAATATAAAGGTACTACCTTTTAATCAAGTATCATTAATGATAACAATCCATGACATGATCTTGATGTGGGTCAGTTCAATACTAGTTCTCTAACAAGTACCTATGAAACTTGGTTACAACCCATTGCCTACCTTTATCCGGTGAAAGTCAACCAATCCAATTCATATTGGTCTTACTTCATAATTTCTCCCCCATTTATAACCGACTATGAACTTTTAGAAGAATTAGATTATTCATGGATTAAACATGTTAATATAGAACACAACAAGTATTGATGTTATGATCATATCTCAATATATCAAAACATTATATAATAGTTGTTGTTACAATGTTCCAATATCCAAATACTAAATCCAAATCAAAATCCCATTTCTATAATAATAAAGTCTCACAACTGAAGTGTGACCATTTATACTTAGCTCAGAAAAAGGACTTTATTAATGGGTTTGACTAAACTTAATATGGATGAATTCTGCAAATACTATCATCTCCATATTTGAATTTAATCTATGTATAGTTAAATATCTTGGAGTATATGATTGGTGTTCTTTCGGGACATAGAGTCTCTTATATTGATTAAGTATAGTCTAGAAGTTACAAAGATTTCTATGTGATCCTTGAATGACAGAGGTCATCATTGATTTTCAATGACCTAATTCATCCAATCGTATAAGATTTAAACTTCTAAAGTAGTGTACTCTTATTTTGTAGTACAATGTATCATTTTGTTTTTCTTGGACTTCATTCCAACTAAACTTACTCTTCATCCCTCAATGAATTCATAATCCAATCATAATTTATAATTATATACATTTGTTTAGAAATTAGAATCTTGTGTAGCTCTTTACATAAATCTTTTTTATTCTAACTAATTGTCTTATATATATATATATATATATATATATATATATATATATATATATATTCTCTTAGTTCTTGTAAAGTACTCATAAAATGTTCCTATAGTCATCTGATGACTTAACCATGTATTAAATTGGTTTATTATGATATGCTCATAATATGATCATATAACATGTCTTATGCATAATATGACATAAATGATTGATTTATTTGCCAAGCAAATCGAATAAAAACCATGTGAGCTAGTTCTAACCTATGAGCTAGGTCCTTTCGAGGTTTGCTCAAAATCAGTTCCATGTGACAATGTATAGGTTCCTTCAAAGGAATCTACTATCTTGATCTCTTTTAAGATATCGTTAATATATGCAAAAGCATATAAAACTTTTAACACTCATTTTATCTATCTCTACATATTTTACATTCCAAGAATGTATCCTGTCCTTCCTAAGTCTTTCATTTTAGAAAAACATTCCAAGTCAAGGTGAAAACCCTTGGCATGGTCAGAATGCAATTTCTCATGATTAAGTATGCCTCACACATACAATATTAGGAATGCTACTATGTTCCTACTAGTTATTAGTAAACACACATGTTCCATTCATTTTGATATAAAAGCATACCTTGTGGTTTCATATTAAAATGATGATTGCAACATTCATATGTTTGCTTTATATCCACAAGTGGATCTCAAGCTTTACACAGTTTGTTAGGATAACATGGATTAAGAAAACATCCAGGCTAATCTATATAGATATCTTCTAGTAAATGTCTATTAAGAAAAGGGATCTTTCTTGAAATCTATTTGCTATATCTCATATTGAGAATATGAATTTATAGTAAACAATATCCTTGTTGATCTAATCATAGCTACTTGTGAAAAGGTTTGATCGCAGTCAATGTTATGAGTATGGTAAGAACCACAATCAATCACATGAGTATGATAAAATCATTTTATAACAAGTCTTGCTTTAAATGTGTATAGTTATCCATGTAATGTATTTTTTATAGAAGAATCACTTACTCCTTGTAGCCTTGTTGTAGGGAGGAAGTTCAATCAAGACCATACTTGATTATCATACATGGATTACATTTCATGTTTATGACTCTAAGTCATTAAACTGATTCGAGATATGACATAGCATCTTAGTATTTGATAGATTTGCTATAAACCATTAATAAAAGCTCATCAATGAGAGATTCCGTATTTCTCAAGTAATAGATGATTTCTACCACTAATGCAAACAATTTATGTTTATGAATAGCTATTATCCAAGTTTAACAATCCCTTGTTAAAACTAGTGCCGCCTATTACTACATGAGATTATAGTTCTTGAGCTACTTCAAGTTCTATGTACCTCCCACTTGCTTTGTCATTAGTAGCTTGCTTTCTACTAACTTAACTGTCAGAGGAAATAAGAGAACTTATTCTTGGTGGGTTTGTATATAATAATTAAGCCACATTTATAGTATTATACAATTATGTATCTAGTATATTTTGGGTTTAAAAGCCTTAGTCCAATATAGGCTTTAAACCCATAAAACATTTAATAAGATAGGGATGGAACCTATCCATAAAAAATCTTATGAAGAAAATGTTATATCTACTAGTTAGTTGATGTTTCTACTCAACGTACAATCGATAGTGTTCTAGGTGATATCCCAAGGAAATAAAAGGAGGATATTTCTATCGATTAGAAAGTAAATCATACCAAGTAAGATTTAATTCATCCTTTATTATCATTAAGGCCTTAGATAGTTCTTACTGGTTTTTATTTTAACTTTATATTTGAAACCTTCAACAAAGATTTCACAATTATATTTTAACATGTAAAATATAATTTATAACTACTATAGTTGTTAGTAAAGTTGGTTTGGTATCTTATGATACATCTTAGACATTCATTAGAAAAGAAATCATACACCATAGTGTATAGTTCCTTAATAATTGTTTTTTTGTACTACTTAGTGAAAATATCATTAGAAATATTTTGTATATAAATAAGATTTACATATGTCAAATAAATTACATTATTTGCCTTCAAGGATCCCTTTCTTGAAGTTGGAATATGTGAATGTCATTTACATAATAAAGATAACAATGTCAAAGATGAGTTTGATTTAAAAAAAAATTTAAGTCAAAAGTATTTTGCATATAGAACTTGTTATTTATAACACAATGATTTTTACTTTATAATTCTTATTAAGATATCTAGTCTCATAAAAAAAACTAATTATTTATGAATAAGATGGTGATCGTTATGAAAAACGATTTACGTAAATAGTCAATCGTTCATAAATTAAACTCATACATATATTTAGGAAGGCTAAATTAAAACATACATAGTTCCAAAACAAACATTGTTTTATATTACAAGTACATTCTGTTCCAAGCATAATAAACTAGACTCCAAGAGTGTAGTTCCAACTTGATTGTGCTCAACTAGTTACTCTTTTGTAAATATGTGCAAGCTAGTTACAAATATTAATTTAACATTTAAGTACCAAGTACCTAAGTGTTATATGAAAAGTATGAGTTCAATCTAGTAGATACATACTAGTCTCTTCCAAACTATCTTTCCAGATGAAAGGAGCAGTTCCTCTTCAAGTGTCCAGTTTCTCCACAAAAGAAACAAGATCCATCTATGTGGGCCTTACTGGATTTTTTGGGCTGAAAGGTGTTCAATCCATAAAATATGGGCCTCCTAGATCACACAAGGTGACTCTTTTCGGCCTTGAACTATTCCTAGTTTGATGTTAGAAACATCTTTAGCATCACAATGTTGCCATTACTATGTATAACGTTCAAGTTTATTGCTCAAAGCAAATAGTTTAGGACTGAGACCTTTAAGTGTATACAATTTCATATCCCTTGCCAGATTGTCTCTTAAGACATGAACTCATTCATTGAAGTTGTATCTATCGAATGTTATTGTTTCATTAAATCATTAAAGAAGATGACAATTTCAAGGTAATGAGAATGGATTATTTAACCACAAAATTTTAACAAAATTCATTTAGTATTTTCAATATTTGAACTCTTTAATAATTATTACCCTTTAAGTTTCCAAAAACATTAATTATCAAAATGTATGATCCAAGTTTCAAAACAAATAAATGGTTAGAGATTCTTTATCCCATCCATTTGAATTCAACCGAGTGATATCAATTATCAGTTATATCTTATTATATAATTCCTAGGTTTATTGGATTGCTAATAACAAATGTAGGTAGACATGTTTGATCCCATCTATGCATCAAAACTCTCTTGCTTAGGTAACATTTATCACAAAATATTTTCAATCAAATCATCTAATTTGAAAAACTTGTGTAATCGGCGTATAACTTGGTTATAGAAATCGCGAAGACACGCCGACCATCTAAAGATAACAACAACCGGTTAGGTATCATTTATCCTAGTAGTGCATATAAGAGAAGTGTTCTACAACTTGGATTGCATAGATTTGAGATTTGTAAAAGCGTCTTTTATATGTTTTATAATTCTATTTTTAAAAACATATGATATCATGGTTATTACATGCATATAATAAACCATGGTGCCAATTTTCAAAAAGAAAATCACTTTTAAAGGTTCTATATAAAAAGCTAGTTTTTTCTTTGTATAATTTTAATGCGGTTCAATTTTAATAACTGGTATTAAGTTTGAGTGCATTTGAACATTTTATATATTTAACAAAATTTCCTTTTATTACTTATATATTTGGAGTTTGTATAAGTTATAAAAATCACCATTTTAAAAACTTATATTTGAGTATTTCAAAATTTGACGTTATTAATGTTTTTATAAAACTGGGTTTTATTTTAAAACAATAATTTGTTACACTTCATGTCCACATTATGAATTTTGAAAATCAAACTCCACGTGATGTTTATTTTCTACACCAATTATTTTAGCATGTGAAAAACAAATTTATCAACCACGCTTAATAATTGCATAAAATAAACAACACAAACCTGCATAAAATTAAGTGTGCATAAACATAACCACCTAATGAAATTTTTTTGTGAGCCAACACAAAAAATGTCAAGCCCAATTCTAAAGGGACATTTTAAGGGACCAAAAATCTTTTTGTAATGTTGTTGTTGAAGCTCCTACTTGAGTAAACATCATTTGCTTGCAAAAGATTGGAAAGGCTTCTTGAAAGCAATATTTCAGCAACTGTTACTAAAAATCCTACAACACTTTGTAAACAGCATTAGTGACACTTTTATGAAACTATCACTAACTTTCAACATATTGTTAAACTCGGAAATTGCTCTTTGGTATTCAAAAATTGCTCCAACTTCATTTCTTGTTAAACTTTTGTAAAAGCAAATTATTTCTAACCACTAGTCTATTACTTACAAAAATAAACCAATAAAATGAATCTATTTAATTTATTACATACCATATAATAAATAAATTATTACAACCAATTTTATAAAATAGCTAACACAACAAAATAACAAACACAATGGTCATTGGTTAGTTTATGCACCTCATACATATCAACATACACATAAAAACAACCTTTGTTTTTTTACGACAACTTTAAAATGACAAAATATGAATGAAAACTTTTGTCACATATAATAACAATTATAAAGTTGTCATATAAAATATGTATGATCTTATTTTTATACAAAACCAAGTTCGTAATATTCTCAAAAAACTAAGATTTCCAAAAAAAAAAATCTAACCAAACTTGCAAGGTGGCTCTGATACCACTTGTTGGGTTTTTATTTAAAAAATAGTTTCAAAAACATAATATTTAGCAATGAAAGACTTATAATATTTTGAATAAAATAAGTTAAACCCACCAAGGATTATCTTTCAAAGTTTGGAAAGAAAGCAAACACAGCCAAAGAAGAAGAAGAACAAATAACAACCTTTATAGTTCTTTGGTTCCTCTTGGGAGGCTTGAAAGTAGATGAAGAATGATGAGCTTTAGAGACACCAACAAAAATCCAACTTGATGTAGATGCTACTCTAAAACTCTTAACTCTTAAGCTTGAAATTCATAACCACAGTATAAACATCAAGAGAGTGTAAAATCAAGTAATATCTTCAAGAGATAATCAAAAGTAAGAGAACATGCATCTTATGGTTTTTGTATCTTAAGAACAAAACAAATGAAAGCCTTTTAATTTATTTATATAGCTTGCACAATATACATGGGTCTCTAACCATTAAGCACCCATGCTTCTTATTACTTTTGATTAAATAACTCAAAAAACCCATTCCCTTGTCTTCTTTAATTTTCGACCATGCCTAAAAAAGGAAGAGGAATTGTTTGAATTTTATAAACTCTAAGTTTATAAAATATAAACCGTATTTAGGACAATGAAAAAAGGTTTCAACTAGTCCGAAAAGTTATACATCACTTATTAATTCATACAATATGAAATAATGTGTTACTTGCTAATGAAAATCACTATTTCCTAGAAATAAATAATTTCCAATTTAATTATAAGAGTTTATTGAATATTTATTAAAATCAATTTCTAATAAATAATCAATTGTATCAAGTTGTTGTTAGTGTGAACCATTAGTATCATATGTTAATTAGCAATCTCACACAAATGCTCCTCATGCTGCTCTCTTGTCTTAGAATAGACCTAGATGGTATCGATGAAGATAATCACTGACGGGTCCAACATGGGCCTAGACACCCGGTTCATGAGATCCATGAATATCACCGATGCGTTGGTTTGTCCAAAAGGTATCACCTTGAAATCATCCTCTCGTAATACCCATAAAAAATCCAGAAGGTTGTCTTTTGAATATCATCCTCTCGTACCCTTATCTGATGGTAGCCAAACCTCAGATCAATCTTGTAAAACCAAGATGCCCCCTGCAACTAATAGAATAGATCATCAATCCTAGGCAACGGATAACGGTTCTTCACTATCTGCTTGTTAAACACCCGATAATCAATTCAGATCCGGTGTGAACCATCCTTCTTCTTGACAAAAAGGATTGGTGCTCCCCAAGGAGAACTGCTCGGTCGTATAAAATCCTTTCCTAACAACTCCTGAAGCTAATAGGATATCTCCTGCATCTCAGGAGGTGCAAGACAATACGGTGCCTTGCCAATAAGCATCGTACCAGGGACCGGATTGATCCGAAACTCCACTTGCCTTTTGGGAGGCACACCCGACAACTATTCTGAAAGAACATAAGGAAATCGTGCGCAACAATAATATCATAAATTAAAACCGATCACTTCTCGCCAACCTAGGTATCCACTATGTATGCCAGATATCCCTTGCACCCATGCTTTATACACTGCCTTGCCCTGGCGGTAGAACAAAAAGTTGATCCAGATCTGGTACCCTCGCCGTAAATGGTCAACACCTCCCCTACAAGGATCTTGATCTATCACTAACTGCTACTCATGGTTAATTAGAACCCCAAACCGACTCACCAATCCATACCCACGATAACGCATACATCTCCCATCGCAATAGAGATATGATCTATCGGATACCCAACACCAAAAATCTCCAGTACACAGCGCCGATAGACGTCAGTGGCAACGACCGAATACTCATTGGATATAGACACTCTTAGTTTCCTCCTATGGGCCTCTCGTGCAATACTAAAACCACAACAAAAGGATAATAACACAAAAGACAGACTCGCACCGGAGTCAAACAACACTAGTGCAAGTATAGAGTTCACAAGGAAAGTACCTAACATGAGCAGTATCATGAGTAAACATAAATAAATTAGTAGAAATAAATAAAGAACACATACCATCCATGAAGTTAGGTGCTGCTCTAGCCTCCTCTGCTATCAATTGAAATGCTCTCCATCGAGCCCTTGGAGCCTCGACCTTCCCCAGCTGGCCATTAGTAATACGCAGGGTCGCAGGGGCCGGAGTCTGAACTGTCCTGGATGCAAGTTGCGGACACTCGGCCCTTAGATGACCTGTCTAGTTACAATTGAAGCAAACCTGAAATCCGTTGGGGAAATCCTTTGCCATTTTCCCTTCTTTGCCACACATGTAGCAAATAGTCCCTAATCGACAAGGTCCCTCATCACCCTTGCTGCACTTACCACAAGTGCGGCCCTTCTTTCATCTAGCTCTCGAGTCAATGGGATTGGGCCGCTTAGTCATTGACTGCAATTGCACTATTCTCCTATCTATCACCTGAATCTCTTTCTCCTCTCTTACGTGGGTCTCTAGCTCGATCTCTCTCCTCCTGACATTGTTCTGCAGCTCAGCCAATTTCTCATACGAAGTGTTCTCCACGAACTCATATATATTCCTCCTCAGAATACTTAGATATTGACTCATACGTGCCTTCTCTGTTAACATGTGCTCAAGACAAAATAAGGCTCTCATGGAACATCTCGGTGATCTCAGTCACTGTCTCTGTCTTCTACTTGATAGACAAGAACTCCTGGGCCAACCTCTCTCTCTCAACCACTGGTACAAACTCATCTCTAAACATCTTAGTAATTCTCTCACATGTCACTACAGTACAGTCTGCAAGAGAATAGTCATCCATCACAAAATTTCACCAATCCTTCGCTCCTAAGCAAAGCAGGTTCAGTGCGAAACAAACCCTCAAATTCTCCGGACAAGAGAAAGTGTAAAAACAACCATCAACATCATAAATCCATCTCTTCATGAAAATCAGATCATGGGCCTGATCAAACTCTGGTGACCGGGTTGTTGAACTCCTGGTACCATATCGGATCACCCCTTGAGCTCTCACAACAGCAACGACTATGGTGGCTTGACAGCGGCAACCTCAGTCAAGGCAATATAACTCTCATCGATAGTCTCAATCAAAGTGGTCTTAATCGACCCAAACATCTCTCGTATTGCCCCTCTAATTTCCGTAACCACCTAGGCGACAACGATCCTACGTATCTCATCATCATTAGCACTCGGCCTCTTAGGGTCGTTAGGGCCTGAACCTCGAGTAACCACCATACTGAAACAAACAATAAAACCATTAGAAATAGGATAAAGTGCTTACACAAACAAATACATATTCTTTCAAGTTCCTTAGTTCCCTAAGATTCCAACTTGATTCGTGTACGAATTTGGTGCTTACAATAGTACGGGGCCAATACTACCTTCCACACCAACCCGTATTTGTCTTAAGCTGTCCTCTCAAGACCCTAAGTCACAAAAACTCTATTCTCAAAAGCGTCTATACACCTGCCCTGCCGATTCCCAATAACCACTACTAATCATCTAGGTACTCATTCTGGACTTCTCCCCAACACTGCTCCACCTCACAAGATCTCTGCTACCCTCGCCATTTGCTTCATGCATGCCAATCATACGCAGTACAAGACTCGATAGACAATCAAATAAATGATTCTACTTCAAATCCACAACCAAACAAGGAACAGGAAGAAAGGCTAAATCATACATTCTAAGGCTGTAAAACCCTAACTATGTACAATTATGCAACATACACTAAGGAAATAACAATGATAGATTCAACCTTATAAAAGCAACCTCCTAGGCTAAAGGCATCACGATTCAGGCAATCCCTATCACACTTCTCCTGGAGGATCCTTAGCCTATCACTAGCAAGCAGTTTTATCAATTCATAAGATATCAGCTGTAACAACCGCCAAATTATGGTCAAATCAAAGTCAAACGAAGTCAAAGAGCCAAACTGGTAAACTAAACTAGTGCTTGTAATTTAGGGCTTACTCTATGTTTACTAATGTACAACTCTCTATCTTAATATAAAGTATCACTCGGAAGTTTCATATGTTCAGAAATTCTAAATTCTAACCAGACTGAGTGATGTAATGACTCTATGAAAGCACAATTATGTACCCTTCGGGAGCGTAAAACACTCATAACAAGGCATAATGAGGTTCACACACCTTGCATTATGGAGCCAAACTCAAACAAATGATACAAACAAAGTCTCTCTCAATCTCTCCCACACACACACACACTGTCTCTCTCTCCTAAATCTCTCCCAAATATCTCTTTGTATCCTAAATCTCTCCCAAATCTCTCCTTAGACTCTCCCAAATCTCTCCCAAAGTTTTTATAAACATCCGTACTATCCCAACCCCTTCCTTTGTTGAAAACAGCTTAAAACCAAAGGAGAAAACCCAAAAGAACCCTCTTGGTCTGGAACCCTCTTCTCAAGAACCGGACAATCTCGCTCTAGACTCCCTCTAATTCAGAACCTTCCCTTGTGCTTTGGAATTTTTTGACTCCGGAACATTGCTTGACTCCGGACCATCTGAGAAACCGAGGAATCTCACATGCTCCGGAAACACCTCCCAGCTTTGGAAGATCTCGCCTGGAATTCTCGCATCTCGAAAGGTCAGGCGACTTCGGAAGCTGTTGTTTGACTCCGGAATGTACTGAATGACCCCATAAGTTAAAGCCTAGCCTCATAACTCATCTTTTAACCCCAGAAATGACTTCTTGACCTCCTGAACCCCTTGCAACTTCGGACCCGTTCCGGAATTTAGACCATTTCAGACTATTTCATCATTTTAAGAGATTTTGACGTCGGGAACTCTCTCAAACTCGTATTTTTCATGATTAAAACCCTCTAAAATCCTATTTTATGCCAACCTTGAAGAGTTAGAACTCATTTTTATGAATAATGTCTAAGACTCATATTATTTTATTCATAAAGTAATCAACCACTTTATTTCATTGTTCACACTCTACCTTCTGCACTCATTGTCCTCTTTCAACTCATCCCAACACTCCATCAGATTGCCTTAACCAAATCCACCCAAGAGATCTTATTCCTCACATTCAAAGTCTGATTTGCCTTTTCCAAAAACACACTTCCCCCCCTCTCTCTCTCCCTCTTTCTCTCTCTCTCTCTCTCTCTCTCTCTCTCTCTCTCTCTCTCTCTCTCTCTCTCTCTCTCTCTCTCTCTCTCTCACAGTCATAATCTTCTTGGCAAGAAGCATTCAGGAGATTTCCTCCATTCTAGGTAAGATCCTTCATCCAGCTCCTAAATACTCTACATTTCTTCATACAAATCATGAATCATTCACATAAATATCGACATATTTGTTCCTAGGATCTTCAAATCTTAGGGCATCTCTCAGGTGTCTTCACTTGAAAATCTCTTTCTTCAACTTACCACCTCAAGGAATCACTCAAGGTGAATTCATACCCCAATCTTTTCATGTTTTCTTCAAGTTTTAAGGGGGAGAATACAAGTTACAATACCAAAAACATTTTCTAACACAACCAACAACTTGCAACAGAAGAGTTATGGTCCATTCATGAACTGTTTTGACCATCTTAAACTTAATATTATTCAAAATTGTTCAATATGCAAATAGTACAGATTCATACCTTTCTATTGACTACTTGCACATGTTCTTACAATTTTTCTACAATTTATGGGAATTTTTACAAATCTACTTATCATTTCAGAATTTATTTCGGACCAGTCAGTTTAAATGGACATAATCCCATCGGTTAGAGACATCTAAAAATCACAATAAAATTATGAAAAAACTAGATACATTTTCTAAACTCCTAGAGTTTATGGATTCAGTTTTCGACTTACAGTGAGTTTTCTATGAACTTTCTAAAAACTATGACATAAGAGTCAAAACTAGTAAAATAGTTTTTAAATTCATTAACACTTTGTAACATGTTGAACAAAGTGTATAACAAAGTTTAGTTACACCGTGATTGTATTTCATGTCAGTTTACCATCATGAAACAAAATTTGTCATTCATCAAAAGGATTTTCATTCATTATAAACATATATGATAAACTATAATAGGTATAGTTTATGGTTCGTTACACTACAAACACACTATGAAAGGTTTCCAATTACACTACAAAAGGGGTTTTCATTCACTACAAACATTTAGGATAAACTATAATAGGTATAGCTTATGGTACATTAACACTACGAACATACTAAGGAGGGTTCCATTTACACTACGAAAAGGATTTTCATTTACACTACACGTAAACTCATTTAATCAAATTTGTAAGTTTCTACTTCATTGTATCCTTTAGAGTACTAGTTAAAGTCATGTATTATAACCATAGTCTCCTATAGGGAGAGCGTAATACTTGTATATCGATCTATATTGGGACTGAAAACCCCGCATCTTAGTTGCATGCAACAGCTAGACCGGTAGGTTTGGGGTGACAAACATCAAAACATTTCGATGCCTGAAGTACGTCGTAACAGGCTTACTATGTCAATTGCATGGTTATAATAACTCACATAGGGAAACAACGACACATATAGTATATGGGAATTCTTACATTCAGAAGGGTTTTAAATTATTTAAAGCTACATATACTCTGATAAGTATGGAAAATACTTGTACATTTCGGTCTTTGGGTCTGAAGACTGCAACTCATATTATAAGGAAAATATTGGATTTTTTTAACATATACTACATTTCCAAAGAAAGGTTTTCAACTCCACATACAAAAGCTTATGCACTCACCAACTTAATCGTTGACACTCTTTCAAAATTACTTGTATTCTCAGGTAATCCATAAAAACAGGTAACTACTAGCTTTTGAGGGTGGAACGCTACGGCGTCAGACAATCTATTTTATCAATATATTGTAATCGATTTTGAAACATGTAACTCATGAACCATGTAACTTTCTCGATTATATTTATGATGGTTGTATTTACTTTGATCACTATAATATACTCGTTGTTATGATACTATACATGAAGTCCTCCACCCTCGAACGTTTCCGCCATCCTTGGTTTGGAGGTATGACAGATTAGTATCAATGCATTATTTATAGTGACCTAAGTATATCGAACCACATAAGATATAACAACTATAAACGCATTGGGACTAAAACTATCTAATTTAAACATTTTTCACACAACTATATGTTAGGCGTGTCAAACCCAACAAATAAAGGGGTACAAATGACTCCAAGTATGCTACTCTATTGCACTGGAAAGGTAGTACAAGGCAAGTAGGGTTGATCCACAGAGACACGGGATAATTAGTATATACCTCTTTGCATAAGGTATTTGTTCACAAAAGATTAAATAAAGGGGGGGGGGGGGTGAGTGTAATGATGTAGCAAACCAATATAAAACACGAGTAAACAACTAAACTAATGAATTAAGTTCAGATTTTGTAAGGACTCCAACTCCATGTATGACAATCCAGCAATGTGAATCAAAGATGACAAGACATTTGTTTCATTCTATCTAAGTTGGTACTTGATAGTGTTAACAAGCTCTAACACTTTCCATTCACCACATTGATCAATCAAAACAAGCTCTTCGATTAATCCTAACCTTACTAACCTAATCTAAACAAACTCTTAGAAGTAGATTAAAAGATTGCATTAAGCTTATTGTGAATGTTCCCAACAACACCCAATACTCCTCACAAGCTCGAGAGCGTAAGAATGTGTGAAAAGATTTACACTAAATTCATTCATAAGAAATCAATTTAATGCTTGTTACTTGGTTCAATTCACAAAACAATTACGGATTTTGCAAAATGAATAACTTGAATGATCTAACCCTAATTCAAATTGCCAATAAGAATCATTATTAGAATCAAACATTCGATTGAAGTAAAATCAATTTCACTAGATAGAAATTAAACACAAACATCAGGTCATATGATTTGATTCACAACCAAAAAGTCAAAACATGAAATTGGAGAAGTTAGGGTTCTAGCCACACATGGCTAGAACAAGATCACAAGTCTAAAAGATGAAATTAAGTGTAATTACAACTTACAAAAATGAAAATTAATGTTTCCAAATGATTAACGGACAAACCCTTGCAAAAACCTTCAAATTCTCCTCTCCAATGGTGCTCTGATATGTTGTCTCCCCCCTAAAATGACCCACTTTTCCGTAATATGAAAAATAGAAAAAGCTGCCAAAAGTTAGTTTTCTTGGGCCGAAGACGGCCTGTGTTCAGCATAAGGCAAAAAGGGCACGGCCCGTGTTCAGCTTGGTCAACAGCTTCCATTTTTGGTCAACACGGCCCGTGTTGATTTTGCAGTGTAAATCCAACATGGCCCGTGTACCCTTCTGACTCCGACTCCCAACTTGATTTTTTTCAACTTTTTCGTTCTTCGCCCGATCATCCCGAAATCTTCACCAATGCTTCCCGACACTTCCCAAAGCGCGTTCCAACCTCCGGTTTACCTGAAAAAGACATGAAAATGTGCAAATAAGGTTGTTCTAGAGACTAACATGAAATATGATGAAATGCAAGAAAAAGGAAGAGCAACTATGCTAAAAAGATGCATGAAATGGGACTAAAGGTGTGCAAAAAGGTGCACATAATGCACCTAACAAATCTCCCCAAGCTTAGACCTTTCTTGTCCTCAAGAAAGAACAAGAAACAGACAAAACAGGACGATTTCTAGATGATAGAAAGAAACTTAGAACAAAAGGGGACGAGAAGGTTCTAAGGACTAGGGATGAATGCATGCAATGCAAACAATGAAAAAAAGGAAAATAAAAATTATGTATAGAAGCACTAAAGAAACAAAATGTATCAAAAAGAAATTTAGGGCATAAGTAAATAATCTATACAAGTACGATCAGACTTTACATCAATATTGCTCCAATCATTAATACCTATGCAACCATCCTGCTTCCTTTCATATATCACAGACTCCCAAAGTGAGGAAGACCCGAAACGGTGTAACCCAATAATCCAACCCTAGTTTTATTAAAACTTTATACCTTACTAAGCTTTATAGGTGAAAATAACATAGTCCGGATCTCATGTCCTTAAGACTAGATGGCCAAGAATCAGAATTGACACATCCTTCAGAACCCGTCACGGCGAATCAACTTTCGCTGAAACAGTGAGCCCACCCCAAGGGGCCTAGCTCCTATGCTTTCACTTTTTTGAGAGCCACAAGTATCATATCACACAGTTCTTCGATCGCCTGATTTGACTTTGAATTGACTTTTGATTTGTACTTCGTTTTGAATTTGGATTCTTCAATCTTCATTTTTGGAATTTCTTGAGATTTCTTCGTTTTGGCACTTGAAATTCTGATTTGGGTACTAGATATGACAGTTGTAACCTTTCTTCTTTCTTGACTGTGTGGATCTGATACTTAAGCTCTCTGTCACCGCGAGGATGACGTGTGTCAACAAATAGGTCTGTGTTCTGTGGGTCCAGAGTTACCGATAAAGATTCTTTTTAAACATTCAAAAGCAAATCATCCTAAAGTTGTTATTACCGCCCAAAAAAAATGTTTCAATATAATTTCTTTTTATTATCTAAGTCTTGGGTCTCGAATTACGGTGTTTGGGTCCCCTAGTTATGACAGCTGATTCTACACTTCCGGTAACAATCCGGTTGCTTCGGTATATATATTTTTTTCATTTTGATTTTTCGTTTTCCCACTTCGTGGAGCTATTATATGTAAAGAGTGTCATCATTTCGTACATTTTTGTTAACAATGCATGAAAATGATGGAAAGAAAAATATTTTTGGGTTTTATAAATGTAGAATGCAAGGAAATGAAAATAAGAAAGGAGATTTTTTTAAGAACAAATGCATGCATGAATATGGATGTAAACATGCTTATACAACATGATGAAAATGCACCTAATGTACAAATCTACCCCTCCCCAAGCTTAAATGTAAGCATCGTCCTCAATGCATGGAGAGGGTGGAACAACCTATTGCGGAGGAGGAGGAGGATAAGGATAGTAATCGGAGTTGCGGGTCCAAGCCCAAAAGTCCTCCTCATGCTTACGCTGGCGCTCTTGGACGCGAGTGTATTGAGTGGTGAAGGTGGAAAAACTGTTGGTTAGGTTTGTAACATCTTGATGGTAAGTGTCGAGGCGGGTATGATCGATTGGAATTGATCCAAATATTGGTGGTGATATGATGGGTGCCCAATATGATGAGATGAGGTAGCACCACCCATGGGAGGGGAGTTTTGTAGTGTCGCCCTGTCACTCTCCTCATCTTCCTCTTCTTCCACTTCCGTGAAGGTTCCGGGGAAGAGATATGGTTGGATTTGCCAGTCGGTGAAATTATTAGGATGCTTGAGGACAAGGATGTCTTTGTTCTATGGGGTGATGAGGAGCCTTAGATCGTGGTTTTGACCCACGGTCCAATTATGGTTTCCGTCCTCCTCCCGGAACATTCTCATAGATTCTAGAATTCCCGTGGTCAGGTAGGTCTCACCAGGCAGGGGTTGGTGAGGTCCGGGGTATGGGGCCCGAACTGGAGCACTTTTTGCTAATAAACTGACAATGCCACCACAAGATATTTTTTCGGACCGTGATGTGCTGAGGTGGGTGAGTTTGTTGCAAAGGAAGGAGCCATAGTGAGGAATGAGATTATCGTCCGGGTGGGCCATCGCATAGAGTATTTTGAGCTCAAGGGAGCTAATGGTGCTTCTTTCTTCTCTAGGGACGACAAGTGAAGCAACGATCCTGTGGGCCACTTTCATCACAGGGTGGATGATAGATGAGGGCTTAGCAGAACTTGAGACATAAGGGAGCTAGCGCGTCAGGTCGGTCCACCACGTAAGATCACTGTATCCTGGGATTCGGTCATTGGGGCCAAAGGTGTTTTCTGTGGGGGCCCCAACTATGACATTGATTTGTTCTAAGGATATGGCATGGTCTCAGTTCATAAGCCGGAAGCTTAGGACACCGTGGTCCAAATCGAATGAAGATAAGAACTCGGCAATTGGAACTTTATAGTTGAGTTTGTGGACCTTTAACAACCCATGCCATCCAATGTTTCGGAACAGTGTGTGGACTTGATTGTAGATGTGCAACTCACGAAGGGAGGGCACATGCACGAATTGTTGGGCAGTGTGTGCGCGTTGGAGAAAGGCCTCAAATTTGGCGACTTGAATTGGGCCACGATAAACCACGCCACAATATGCCGGATTGGGTGGAGATGAAGGTGGGGGTAACGGGGACCTGGGCGGCGGTGATGGGGACCTATGACGGCGGGCCGACGATTTGGTGTGCCGAGGTCGTTTAGAACTCTCACCTTCCATATGTAAAATTTGGGTTAACATCAAAAAGTCAACACGAATTTGACCACCAAAATTTCGCGGGAAATTTGGTTCTTGGTGGTTTCTAAGTGATTGTCAAGTCCAATACAACCAAAATGAATGTAATTTGACCATACAAACACAAAATCCACAAGTGGAGAGTTGGAAAGATTTTACCGAATCGTTAGTGGAAATGCATTGTTGTTGATGACAAACACCTTCTTCAACCTCCCCAAGCTTGCCTACATGAAGATTCAAGCACAAAAGCACCAAAATTCTTAGAAAATTTCGGACCTAGGGTTTGTCAAAAACCCCCAAATCCACCATGAAAGTGTAAGAAGATGGTGTATTAGATGTAGGAGATGAAGTAGGGAAGATGAAAATCAAACCTCTTTGAAAATTTAAGCCCAAATCATGGAGAATCAAAGGATTTTTGATGAAAATCGGACCTTGGGGGTTTCTTGGGGGAGAGAGAGTGTTTGGGAATGAATGTGTGGAAGAATGAGGTAAAATCCCGATTTTTAGCATTAAAACCTACAGATTCTGTTGCGCGAACATGGCCCATGTTGGGCATAAGAGTAAATTCACACAGCCTGTGTTGGGCATGAAATGTACGAGATTTGGCTGAACACGGCCTGTGTTGGTCATAAAGGAAAAATGACACGGGCCGTGTACCTCTCTGGCTGTGAGTTTGTTTGCCATTGATGAACACGACCCGTGTTCATTGTAAGGAGGAACATGGTCCGTGTACCTCTCTAACTGTGAAAATGTTTCTCTCGACTGAACACGACCCGTGTTCAATATAAGGCAAAAATGAACACGGGCAGTGTATGGCTCTGTTTGCCACTTCCCACTTTTTGAACCCAAAAATTCCCTCTCATTCAAACGAAACGGTTTTGCATCCCGAGGTCCGTTTGATGATTTTAAATCATGTTTAAATGCATTTGGAACATTGAAAACCAAAAACTCAAATAAATGGAAATTGTTTTTAAATAAAAGACAGAAATACACCCGGGTTGCCTCCCGGTTAGCCGCCCTTGTTTTAAGTCGTTGGCTCGACTTTGCCCTCGAATATGCTTCAATCTTGGTACGTGGGGTTCTCCAACACCTCAATCTCCTCATTCTTCACCTCAAATCCTTCATAAAACGGCTTCAATCTATGACCATTAACCTTGAATGTTTTACCAGTTTGCTTGCTTGTGATTTCCACCGCACCATGGTCAAACATCCTTGTAACCACGAAAGGACCAACCCATCTTGATCTTAACTTCCCTGGAATTAACTTGAACCTTGAGTGGTAAAGAAGCACCTTTTTTCCTTGAACAAAAGTCTTCCTGGAGATCATTTTGTCATGGTACGCTTTTGTCTTCTCTTTGTAAATCATGTTACTTTTGTACGTATCATTCCGAATCTCCTGTAACTTCTGAATGTCTAGCTTCCTTTTGTTTCCCACTTCATCTTCATTCATATTGAATTTCTTTATAGCCCAAAAGCTTTATGTTCAAGCTCAACCGTAAGATGGCATGCTTTTCCAAACACCAACCTATATGGGGACATACCAATGGGGGTTTTAAAAGCAGTACGATATGCCCATAATGCATCATCTAGCCTTATGCTCCAATCTTTGCGGTTTGGGTTGACCGTTTTCTCCAAGATGCTTTTGATTTGCCTGTTTGAGATCTCGGCTTGTCCATTGATTTGGGGATGATAAGTTGTTGAGACTTTGTGTGTCACCCCATACTTCTTTAAAACAACCTCGAGCATCCTATTGCAGAAATGGGTCCCGCGGTCACTTATGAGCGCCTTTGGTGTGCCAAACCGTGAGAAAATCTGTACCTTGAGAAAATCTACCATAACTTTGGAATCATTAGTACGGGTGGCCTTAGCCTCCACCTATTTGGACACATAGTCCACCGCCAATAAAATGTATGAACAACCAAAAGAGGGCGGAAATGGTCCCATAAAGTCAATACCCCATACATCAAATATCTCACATACTAAAATGGGAGTAAGGGGCATTTGATTCCTAGAGCTTAAGGACCCGGATTTTTGGCACTTTTCGCAATGTACACAAAACACATAAGAATCATGAAATATAGAAGGCCAAAAGAATCCACTATCTAGGACTTTCCTAGCTGTCCTTTGGGGTCCAAAGTGGCCACCACAAGCATAAGAATGGCAGAAATTAAGGATAGATTGTACCTCTTTTTGCTCAACACACCTTCGGATCATTTGATCTACACAATACTTCCAAAGGTATGGCTCGTCCCATATGTATCGCTTGGCTTCCTTCTTGATTTTATCTTTTTGCCAACAGGATGAATCTGGGGGAAGTTGACTTGTGACCAAATAATTGACGATATCTGCACACCATGGTGCTTCTTTGGCTACAAATAGATGCTCGTCTGGAAATGTATCACAGATTGGTGTACCATCTTCGGGTGATAGAATGCGGCTTAGATGATCCGCAACTAAATTCCCCTTTCCACTCTTGTCTTTGATCTCAATATCGAACTCTTGCAAAAGCAGCATCCACCGTATTAACCTCGACTTTGAATCTTTCTTTGTAAGTAAGTGATTTATGGCTGCATGGTCCGAATATATGATGACTTTAGTTCCAAGGAGGTACTGTCGGAACTTCTCTAGAGCGAAGACAATAGCAAGCAACTCTTTCTTCGTTGTGGTGTAGTTGCCTTGTATACTATCAAGGGTCTTTGATGCATAGTAAATGACATGATGTGCTCGGTCAACCTTTTGACCCAATACCGCCCCAACAGCCGTGTTGCTTGCGTCACACATAATATCAAACGGGAGCTCCCAATTACGTGGTTGGATGATTGGAGTGGAGGTGAGTAGATCCTTCAAACGATCAAAAGCATCCTTGCATGGCTGAGTGAATGCAAATTCAACATCTTTTGGAGTAGTTGACACATCGGCACTATAATCTTTGATGAACCGTCGATAGAAACCTGCAAGGACAAGAAACGAACGAACTTCCCGAACATTTGTCGGGTAAGGAAGACTCTTGATAACATCTATCTTGGCTTTGTCAACTTCCAAGACTTTTTGGGACACAATATGACCTAAAATCAATCCTTTGTCCACCATGAAATAGCATTTTTCATAGTTAAGCACAAGGTCTGTGTCTATGCACCTTTGCAAAATTTTTGCTAGATTACTCAAACATTCATCAAAGGAGTTTCCATAGACTGTGAAATCATCCATGAAAACTTCAATGATGTTTTCAACATATTCAGAGAAAATGCTCATCATGCATCTCTGAAATGTCGTGGGTGCATTGCATAGACCAAAAGGCATACGCTTATAAGCAAATGTGCCAAAGGGAAAAGTAATGGTGGTTTTCTCTTGGTTTTCTGGGGCTACTGGAATTTGATGAAAACCCGAGAAACCATCCAAACAACAGTAGTGAGATTTACCCGCCAATCTCTCTAACATTTGGTCAATAAATGGCAGGGGAAAATGGTCTTTTCTCGTTGAGGCATTCAACTTTCTATAGTCAATACAAACCCTCCACCCGTTTTGCACATGGGTGGGCACCAAATCTCCCTCGGAATTCTTAACCACTTTGACACCGGCTATTTTCAGGACTACCTGAACGGGGCTCACCCATTTACTGTCTGAGATAGGGTAGATCATACTTGCATCCAAAAGCTTCATGATTTCTTTCTTTACCACCTCCATCATGGGTGGATTCAATCTTCTCTGCGCCTCTCGAGTTGGTTTGAAATCTTCCTCCATAAGAATCTTATGCATACACAAAGAAGGGCTCAACCCTTTAATATCAGCAATCGTCCACCTAATAGCCTTCTTATACTTTTTCAACAAGATCACCAACTCATCTTCTTCTGCAATAGACAATTTGTTGGAAATTATCACCGGTAATGTCTTTTCCTCTCCAAGATAGGCATACTTGAGATGGTCGGGAAGAACCTTCAACTCAAGAGTCGGTGGTTGTACTATGGAGGGAAAAAGTTTTGGATTGGAACTTTTTAGCTTCATGTGGGGTGGTTCAACCCTCATGGGTTGTGCTTTTTCCAGGGAATTGATTACTTCAATCAATTCATCCTCCAACGTGTACTTGTCAGCCAAATTCTTGATCCCTGTCTCATTAAAGTGTTTGCTCAAGATGGTGGTTAGCACATCTTGGCTTGACATCTCAAAGCAATCATTAGTACATGTATCAATAACATCTATGAAGTTTAAAGAATGAATATCACTAGGATAACGCATGGCTTCAAAGATATTAAAATTAATCACCTCACCATCGAACTCCATAGACAAAGTACCATTGGCTACATCTATTTTTGTTTTTGCGGTACTCATAAAAGGTCTCCCCAAAAGGATGGATTTTGATTGTAGGGTGTTTTCATCACCCATATCCAAAACATAAAAGTCAGCGGGAAATACAAGTTCATTAACTTGCACTAACATGTCCTCCAATACACCTTTCGGGTGTACCAAAGACCCGTCGACAAGTTGAATGATAACTCCTATTTTTGATAAAGGATCAATTCCCATTGTCTTATAGCTTGAATATGGTAAAAAATTTATTGACGCTCCAAGATCAAGCATGGCACGTGGTCCAAAAAGGTTACCCATTTTACAAGGAACCGTGAAAACACCCGGGTCCTTGCATTTTTTGGTAGCCGCTTTTGTAACACGGCTGAGACATTTTCACCAACTTTCACAGTTTGATTTCCTTTAAGCTTTTTCTTAGATGTGCAAAGTTCCTTGAGGAACTTAGCATATCTAGGAATCTGTGTAATATCATCTAAAAGAGGGATATTGATTTCAACCTTTCGAAACATGGCCATGATTTCATCATCTTCCCGCTCTCTTTTGGTGCTTGCCAACCTTGAAGGAAATGGAGCTGGTGTGACTTTCACTTCTGTCTCTATGGGCTTCTTTGACTTGGAAGTACTTTTCCTTTCCTCTTCTTTGATAGCTTCTTCCACCTCGATCTCTTTCTCTTCCTCTTCTTCATTCGGCATCTTTGGACCTTCATAGCTTTTTCCACCTCTTAAAGTAATGGCACAAGCATTGTGTTTCGGGTTCTTCTCCGTTTGAGATGGTAACTTGCCTTGTGACTCCATCTTACTTACGGATTGAGCAAGTTGTGACACTTGTTGCTCCAAGCTTTTTATGCTTGCCTTGGTTTCTTGTTGGAAGCTTTGAGTGCTTGTGGCAAGGCTTTTCACTATGTCCTCTAAGGACATACTTGATGAACCTGCTTGTTGAGGAGGGTGTTGTGGCTGCCTTGGCTGGTGATTTTGAGGTTGGAAGGGTGGTCTTTGTTGATTTTGAGGAAATGGTGGCCTTTGCTGGTATTGATGTGATTGATTTGACTGATAGTTTCCTTGTTGGTTTCCTCCCCAACCCTGATTATTGTTCCATCTATGATCACCTCGTGGTTGTGCATAACCCCTCCGATTTGGCCCGGAATAGCCTCCCATGACTTTTGCTTCTTCGTAGTCTTCCTCTTGGAGTTGTGGACACATATCGGTTGGATGCCCCACTTGAGTGCAAATACCACATGGGCGGGGTGCGGACTGCACACCTTTGTCTTTGGCCAACATCATTACTACTTTTGTGAGGTCGGACAAATGAGCTTCAATCTGAGGAGTTTGAACTTCCTTCATACCTCGGGGTATATCCGTGTACCATTCTTCATCATGGCTTGAATGTTTGGAATCTTAGGCCATGTTCTTGATTAGATTACGGATTTCGGTTGGAGTCTTATCGGGTAGAGATCTGACACTAGAAGCATTGAGAAGTCTTCTGTCCATTGGGGTCATGCCTTCAATAAAGTACTGTAGGAGCTGGTACTCGGTAATCCCGTGCTTTGGACAATGGGCACATAGTTTCTTGAATCGCTCCTAATATGTGTGAAAAGCTTCTCTCTTGTGCTGCTTGATTCCAATGATTTCCCTCCGTAGGGCTGAAGCTTTCATCTCGGAAAAGTACTTATCCAAAAACAACCTTGCAAGATCTACCCAAGTAGTAACCATCCCCGGTGGGAGATCATAAAGCCAGTCTTTGGTTGCATCTTGCACTGCAAAGGGGAATGCCCTAAGCTTGATTTGGTCCTCTGTGACATTGTGTGGTTTCATACCCACACATACTACATGGAAATCGGTGAGGATCTTCATTTTCCAGACCTCTAAATGTTAGGAGTAAGTGGATAAGCCCGGATTTTAGTTCAACGTTTGTGGCAGCTGGATATGTGATACAAAGAGGTTGTTGAGTAACCTCTTGCCTCAACCATTGACAGAGAGTTTGTTCGGGTGGGGGGTTTGGAAGTGGATTCCCTCCGTGGTTATCTCCCATGGATTGAGAAGTGGGTGATGTTTATGTGGGTGAAGTGTTTGGGATATGATGATTAGGTGAAGAGGGTGGAGTGGTATTTTGGGTGAGGATGGTTGTGATGAGAGTGAGAGACTTTCTGATTCTGATGCAGAGACACTTGAGAGGGGTATGTCCTCCCAAATGTTGATGACCGGGGGAGTAGATGACGAAGAAGTCCCAGAACCCGGTTGCTTCTTACGAAACTTGGCTTGCTTCCTTAGCTTCTTTGCAGTCTTCTATATCTCCAAGTCAATTGGCAATGACATACCTATACGAAAGGATCTAGGCATAAACAATTAGTAACACCGTGTCCCCGGAAACGTCTCCAATTTGTTAGGCGTGTCAAACCCAACAAATAAAGAGTACAAATGACTCCAAGTATGCTACTCTATTGCAATGGAAAGGTAGTACAAGGCAAGTAGGGTCGATCCACAGAGACACGGGATAATTGAAATATATACCTCTTTGCGTAAGGTATTTGTTCACAGAAGATTAAATAAAGGGGGGTTGAGTGTAATGATGTAGCAAACCAATATAAAACACGAGTAAACAACTAAACTAATGAATTAAGTTTAGATTTTGTAAGGACTCCAACTCCATGTATGACAATCCAGCAATGTGAATCAAAGATGACAAGACATTTGTTTCATTCTATCTAAGTTGGTACTTGAAAGTGTTAACAAGCTCTAACACTTTCCATTCACCACATTGATCAATCAAAACAAGCTCTTCGATTAATCCTAACCTTACTAACCTAATCTAAACAAACTCTTAGAAGTAGATTAAAAGATTGCATTAAGCTTATTGTGAATGTTCCCAACAACACCCAATACTCCTCACAAGCTCGAGAGCGTAAGAATGTGTGAAAAGATTTACACTAAATTCATTCATAAGAAATCAATTTAATGCTTGTTACTTGGTTCAATTCACAAAACAATTACGGATTTTGCAAAATGAATAACTTGAATGATCTAACCCTAATTCAAATTGCCAATAAGACTCATTATTAGAATCAAACATTCGATTGAAGTAAAATCAATTTCACTAGATAGAAATTAAACACAAACATCAGGTCATATGATTTGATTCACAACCAAAAAGTCAAAACATGAAATTAGAGAAGTTAGGGTTCTAGCCACACATGGCTAGAACAAGATCACAAGTCTAAAAGATGAAATTAAGTGTAATTACAACTTACAAAAACGAAAATTAATGTTTCCAAATGATTAACGGACAAACCCTTGCAAAAACCTTCGAATTCTCCTCTCCAATGGTGCTCTGATATGTTGTCTCCCCCCCCCAAAATGACCCACTTTTCCGTAATATGAAAAATAGAAAAAGCTGCCAAAAGTTAGTTTTCTTGGGCCGAAGACGGCCTGTATTCAGCATAAGGCAAAAAGGGCACGGCCCGTGTTCAGCTTGGTCAACAGCTTCCATTTTTGGTCAACACGGCCCGTGTTGATTTTGCAGTGTAAATCCAACACGGCCCGTGTACCCTTCTGACTCCGACTCCCAACTTGATTTTTTTCAACTTTTTCGTTCTTCGCCCGATCATCCCGAAATCTTCACCAATGCTTCCCGACACTTCCCAAAGCGCGTTCCAACCTCCGGTTTACCTGAAAAAGACATGAAAATGTGCAAATAAGGTTGTTCTAGAGACTAACATGAAATATGATGAAATGCAAGAAAAAGGAAGAGCAACTATGCTAAAAAGATGCATGAAATGGGACTAAAGGTGTGCAAAAATGTGCACATAATGCACCTAACACTATACTTTTAGAAATAAAATATTTTTCTTATTAAAAGTAGAAATACATGCATTCATGCTAGTATAGTGTCGTAACTAGGAAAAATACAATGTAAAAGAAGATGAGTTGTACGTTGCGAGTATGCCTTGGGATATGTAATCAAATCTGGGATGAATATAGCCTAATCTACTATCTTTGTCCGAGAAGCAACTCACATATGCTGGGGGATAGTCGTAGTGGACAACAAATCTAACAAACTACCATCACCCCTACAAGAAACGCACTAAGAACCAAGCATAACATTTAAAATACTATAGGAGTATTTTAAGTTGCTATAGCGTAATATTTTTAGATTCATTATCTGCCTCATACACCCCCTATTCTTGCACTAACGTCATGGCAAGATTCCACTTACCGAGAGACCCCTACTTCCCGAACCAGGGAAACGGGGGATGGATAGAAGAGGAACTAGAAGAAGATCCCAATGAGGACCCCTAAGAAATCGAAGAGGAAGAGCCCGAAGAAAATGACATTGAAGAGGAAGTGGAGGAAGAAGAAGGCGAAGAGGAGTCAGAAGAGGAGCTGGAAGTTATCAACCCTCCTTATGTTGCCAGAGTTCCTGCAAATCGGTTCGGCTACAATGGGCCCATGCCCCGATGGGTGGCAGACATCGAGAGGTGGAGTCATCACTAGCGACAACATTCACCTTTTTTCGAACAATGAGGGTACTATTATGACCTCAACCATGGAGGATCAACTGACAAAGCCCTCCCAGTCGTGATCCAGCAAATCACAAACCTCGGAGATCAAAATAGAGAAATGGAAAATCGAGTTCGGGAGTTGAGCGTTGTTGCGAAAGCCACCAACGTGCGTACTCGATACCTAGAGAGAGAATACTACCCCATGGATCAACTAATTGAGGACCTTACCGACGGTTGGACGGAGGTAAAGGAGTATCAGGAAAGGTACATAGCTCTCGAGGAGAGAGTGATCGCAGCCGAGCGTCGATTAGCAGAACTACATGGCGCCTCGACTTTGACTCAAGGACCACAGGGGACTGGTCATCGTGAGTAGGGTTCATACTACTCACAAATCTTTATAGATTATGTTTATGACTATGCATTGGTGCTACTGTTTTCAATGTGTAGGTTCAATCCTATGATTAAGTTGTTACACTAGTCGAAGGATTGTATTGCTATCAAAATTTACCTTACATTGATCTGATGTAGACCTGCTTCAAGGTCAAATTTTCCAAACACTATGTATTAAATCATATCAATGAAATTGGCAATGCATATTATATTTCATTGGGAGTACTGCCACTAAATTCAAACAGTGTATATCGTTACTAATGGTGAATCTATGCTTACTTTGTTTATACAGTAACGTTGTATGTAATTAAGATTCCATCGATTTAGAAATGGCGGTTCCGCTTTAGGTCCCGTTCCCTGTTTGGCTGGAGGCTTAGGGAATACCCATTAGATTCGACGATCTATTCAATCTTAATTATACACAACTAGCATACTCTAAGCGATTGTATAAAAGACCTAGTATGGATCAAGTCACAAGATTTCATTAAGACATTATGTCACATCTCAATTTTCATGGCCAGAAAAGACCGATTTTGTTTATGCTTTGTAAAAATCAGAGTACTTCTTTTCATAAAAATGTTGTGGAATTTGTTCCCAGAAAAACTCGATAAATACGTTATCAAAACATTTTCGAAAAAATGTATTTTATTCATTTTAAAACGTTTGGGATGTCATTGTCAATACAGAAACATAAGCATAACCGGAACTTACATTTATTTACACTAGTGATCTACATCTCTTTAATCTCTCAGTGTAATGTGACTTCATGTCAACACCTGTGATATAAATAAACTGAGTGGGTCAGGTTCGGAAACCTAGTGAGTACATAGGGTTTTCAACCCACAATAATATAATTATTATGTTTAAACAATCACACAATCAACCCAATTTCCCATCCCCATTATCTTCTTTAGTCTTAAGGATCTACCCTAAGAATCAGCTATTCCTCGTTTATTCATTCCTAAGGATCATCCTAAGGAATCAGCACGAAGTCCATCATTACCAAGGCTTATAGATTACAACTGGTGAACACGTAGTCCAAAACATCTGGTAAACACTTAGTCCAAAGTAACTAGTGAACACACTTAGTTCAAAATACCTAGTGAACACACTCAGTTCAAAAATACCTAGTGAACACACTCGGTTCAAAATACCTGGTGAACACACTCAGTTCAAAAATACCTAATGAGCACCTAGTTCAAAAACACCTACATGTTACGCGCCTGCTAGCGTTCCATTGGACTGTCTAGTATCGTCCATGGTCGTCAACTGTACTCCACTAGATGACTGGATCACTGTCAACATTGATGTCTTTCATCGTGTTATCACACAACAACTATTTCATCTACCCATGTTTTACCCAACACATTTTGTCGACATAAAATACATATACAATTTAAATCATTTAAAACATGTATAAAAATCTTTCACCCAGCACAGACAGCAAGTATTCAGACAATATGCACACATAGCACGTAATTTATATTAAAATACTTCATATCTATGTGTAAGATGAAAGGGACTATGCACTCACCTGATAAGGTGGTGAGTCGGCACTCGGACAACACTTCGTTACTCTTAAAACAATTATCCTTTGACGAAACCTAGTATCATTACCACTACAGTTTAGTCTAACGTTTGACGAGACTAATTTAATAATCTAGCTATTATTACTATTATATAAGCATTAAACAATACTTATATAACCCATAATAATAGCCCAAATACTCCTTATAAGGTCCTAATAACATTACTATATTGAATCATAAGCTATACTAAAGATAGGATACGTACAACTCACTTACAACGGCTTTTCTTGAAAACCGGGCTTCGCTGGAGCAGCGTTCCCGAGCCGAAAGGCTCTTTTCTCGGGACTCTGGGAGCCTCGGGGCTTCCTTCGGGTGCTAGGGGGTTTACCTAGACTTTAGGGGGCTTAAGGGAGCTTAGAGAGAGAAACTAGAGAGAGAAAGAAGGGTTTGAAGGTGTGAGGAAGTGAGGGAACCCGGCACCTCTATTTATAGGGGTGCTGACTGATGGACTCGCCGAGTAGGAGGACCTACTTGCCAAGTTGGGGCATGTGGCAGCCTTCTGGTGGTGCCACGTGTCCAATTCTGGTGGTGCCACGTCACCCCCTATCGCGTATCAGCCTTCAAACTTAGAAAAATCATAACTCTTGCATACGAGCTCCTTTTTCGACGTTCTTTTTTTTCAACATGTAGGTAAAATCAAGATCTACAACTTTTATTTAGACTCCGTCGGCTAATTCTCGACCAATCTCAAATTTAATAGTAAGAGGCGTTTAGACTGTTAAATGACCGCGAAGAATTCGTAACTCCTTCATATAGAATCCGTTTTCGACTATCTTTTTACCGTTGAGTTCCTATTAACGAGATCTTCAACTCTCATTTAGGTCGTGTAAGCCAAACACCGCTCGAACTAAAATTCGAGTTTCGGGCCGTGCACTGCGAAGCCAAATCTTAGAAAAATCATAGCTTCCTCATATGAAGTCAGATTTGGGCGTTCTTTTTATGGATGTTCTCGGTTTAACGTATATTACAACTTTGGTTTAGATCACCAAGGCTAAAAATTCCTCCAACGTAAATTCACTATTTACGTCTCCTGGTGTCGTGCCGGTTTTGCCGAAAAACTTCGACGCGTCATAACTTCTTCGTTATAACTCGGATTTTGGCGTTCTTTATATGTACGGAAACCTTGTAACATATAATATAACTTGGTTAAGATTATTTATTATAAATAATCTTTTGCCAAAAAGTCTTTTTTGACACTTATTGCCTCTAAATTGACTAGCCCGGATCTACGGGCGTTACAATTATCTCCCCCTTAGGATGATTACGTCCCGGAATCATCAACGAAACAGGGCAGTATAATGATTCCATATATTATCTATTCATCCTAGGTAATAATCGTAACTTCCTTGTTTCTTTGAACGAGTATCTAACTCTTGGACTCCATGACTGCAGGCGGTGCTCGATCCTACACTTGCTCCCTATCTAAATTATGACATTCAAGTCACAATCTCGATCCTCATTGGATACGAACTTAAGATAAGTTCTTTTATTACTAAAATGGAACGATGTGTCATATTCTAATGACATGTCATCATATGTTGCAATGCTTAGACTCAGGTCTCTTAAAGTCATCCAGAACAGACTATACTTTCCTTCACGTTCTAATCTCATCTTAAAATGTAGCATTTCTAGCAACTATCGCGATACCTCTACCGATCGCTTTGTATAATTCTCTGGCTTAAGTCAGGTGCTACATCGAGCTTGGTTCTCTACGTAACATACTCATCGTAGTCGAACTCAATTCGATACGACCACTCGGGTCGGAATAACAATCATCTTCTTAGTCATTACCGAAACGATGGTAACGACATACTCGAATAAAACAAAATCAATTACTAGCTTTTTGGTAACCTTGTGACTTTCCCTGATCCAAGTGTGAGTCCTGTGCTTCCGGTAGTATATGCATCTACTACCTTTCACACCTACTCATACTCGTCCCAACTATTGTCTTGCAGTTTTCCAAGTCACCATGCAAGAAAATCACATTACAGTTTAACACACCAGATAACAAAACGAAGATTTTATTATTTCTTGAAACTATGATATAGGTGTTCAAGTTCACCCTAGACTATGCCTCTAATAGGCTACATCATATGATTTTATCCCTTTGTCTACTTCATAACTCGAACTTCGAACTTCCTCATCCTTGATTCCTCGCATTGTTTTCCGCTTCATCAAGAATCATGTGGAATGCCCTTGGCCTTGGTGGTGTGTTTGGCCTTGCTGCTTCATTCTTCTTTGGGCAAATCTTTGAAAGATGCCCCCCTTCTTTACATTCATAACACAACCTCTTGTTGGATGTACACTCATTGGCGTAATGCCCAGACTTTCCACACTTGAAACATGTCACTTCTTCGTTGCACTTCCCACAATGCTTCTTCTTGCATTTATCACACCATCTCGCATCACCTCCATCTCCTCCTCCAAGCTTTGAGAATTTGCTCTCCTTTTTGGACCTTGAAGATCCTTCAAACTTTCACTTCTCTCCTGCCTTATCTTTTTCTAGACCCTTTTCTCTTATCAGGGCCTCTACGTTCTTAGCTTCTCTAACAGTTGTTTTCAAGGTAGTTGCCATTTTGACCATTGGGCAAAAGTCAGTGGGCAGTTCGTTAGCAAACCTATCAATCTTGGAGAGTTCAGTAGGCACCAGGTAGGGGAATAGCTTCATCCTCTCAGTGAATGCAGTGGCGTACTCATCAACACTCATCTTCCCTTTCTTCAGGTTCTGAAACTCGTTGTTTAGGTCTATCAGATCTATCTCTGAGCAGTACTGCATTTTCAACTGTTCCAAGAACTCTTCCCATGACATCCTTAGGGCTTCTCCTCGTGGCATCGTATCTGTCAATAGCTTCCACCAGCTCAAGACTCTAGTTTTCAGTTGTCTTACTGCGAAGACAGTCTTCTTTTTCTCGCTACAGCTGCAACTCTCAAACACCATCTCCATCTCGGAAATCTAATCCATAATCTGTCACACCCCCAAACCAAGGATGGCGGAAACATCCGGGGGTGGAGGACTTCATGTATAGTATCACAACAACGAGTATAATAGTGCTCAAAGTAAATACAACCATCATAAATATAATTGAAAAAGTTACACCAATGTATATGTTTACATGTTTCAAATCAATTACATTATCATGACAAACTGAATTGTTTGACGATTCAACGTCCCATCCTCAAAATGCTGTTGGTTTTTCCTGTTTCACTGATTTCCTGAGAATACAAGTTGTTTGAAAAAGTGTCAACACAAAGGTTGGTGAGTTCATAAGTTTTTGAGATAAAGAGTTTGGAAACCGATCTTTGTAATGAGTTGTGTGTTACCAAGAAAAATCCAATATTTTCCTTATAGAAGTTATGTGGTCCTAAATGCTGGGACCGAGAATGAACAAGTATTTGTCATACTTAAAGATATAAAACTGGTTTTAAATTGGCGTAAAACCCCTTTCTGATTTGAGAAAAATCCCGTAATGAATGGTGTGTAGTCTTAAATAAGGCTGAAAATATACAATAATATCTGTAATTATTGATATAAAAAGTGATTTTAAATCGACATAAAACCCCTTTTGATTTATGAAAATCACGGTAAACTTTATGTGTTTTTAACTCCCTGTGTGAGCCGCTATAACCATACTATGACTGAATGAACTTGCCACGACGTTTCTCAGGCGTCGCGAAACTGAAATGACACTTGTCACCACAGATCCGTCGGTCTAGCTGTTGCATGCAGCTCAGGTGTGGGGTGTCTAACCCAATATAGATCTATACACAACTATCACGTTCTCCCTACAAGAGATTCTGATTATAACTACCAGGAATTTGGATCCCGTACTCGGACGTACGGGGAGACAATGTCTCACAATTTAAGTTAACAAGTTTATGTGTGGTGCGTGTGAGTGTAAAACCTTTTTCTGTGGGAATAAAACCTTCTTAAATGTGTTTGCTGTGTTAATGGAAACATAAACCATACCTATTATAGTTTATCAAAACAAGGGTAAAAGTGGTAATGTACATGAACTATACTTTAACATAGTTTATTCAAATGTTTGTATGTAATAGATGTGCTATGATTATAACAAATTGTTATTTCTATGCTTTATCTAGCAAAATCCATTTGTTAACTGATGTATGACTATATACTAAGTCAAAATGTCATTTATTTGCATACACATATATTCACATAAAGATATACACCTTGCTCAACATGTTACAAGGTGAAATGAAATTGATAGCATTTTTCTGTTGTTAACATTTTCTTTTACTGATCTTAGAAATTTTATAGAAAAATCATCAAAGGTCCAAATCAGAATCCGTAAATTCTGAGGGTTTGGGAAACGAGTCTAGTTTGCTCATAATTTTTATTATGAATTTTAATGACCTCCAACTTGTGTGAAAAAGTATATAATCACAGACTGGTCCGGATTGATGTTTGAAATGATAGGCAGTTTTGTAAAAATCACCATAAATTGTAGAAACATCGTATGGAGATGTGCAAGTAGTAATTTTAAAGCTAAGTACTTGAACTATTTGCACCTAATACAATTTTGAAAACTAAAATGATTAAGTTGTCCAAAATAGTCCGTGAATGGAGTCTAACTTTTCTGATGAAAGCTGTTAGAAAAGTTTAATTATGTTCTTGGTGTTTTAACTTGTATCCCCCCCCCCCCTAAAAACTTAAGAAAACATGAAAATGTAGGGGTATGAACTCACCTTATGTGATTTCAGTAGATGGATGATGGAGAAAAGAAGTGTTCAACTCAAGAACACTTTGGGAGATTGCTTGAAGATTCGAAGATCTAACACCAATAGGATGGAGTTTGTGTAAGATATCTATGATTTGAGTAGAAGGAAGTGAAATAATCATATGGAGGATGTTAATACTTACCAAAAGTAGAAGAAAAGCATGGAGTATAGCCTTGAATCTCGAATTTTAGAGACAGAAAATGAAGTTTGTTCTTGATGGAAGAATGAGAAGAAATGAAAGAAATGTGAGGAGAGAGGAGGGTTTTCTAACCCTTGACCAAGTGTGTGGTTGAAAAATGGTGGGAAAAGTACCATTAAATGACTAGTTATGGGCTGATGGTGAATAGTGACATGGAGTGGGTATGGGAGTGGTTGCTTGTTTCATAGAATAAAAAAAAGTCAACACTCAACTTTTGTACTTCACCCACTCTTCATGGATAAGGTTTTATCCCCAAAAACGTGGGTAATTAGTAAATATGGGGGCTTATATGTTAAAATAAAGTTTTGGGTGAAAATCCCGCGTTAAAGCAATTAAAAACTGGCCTAAAACGCAAAACTAGTCGAAAACCAGGTGAAAAAGAGCTCCCTGCGAGGCCTCTCGGTCCTAGGCCAAGGTTCGGTCCCTTCTGCTGCTGGGCCGAAGGCGAAATGGAGCGAAAGGGTAGGAGGCGAAATGGACCGAAGGTATCTTCGGTTCCTTGTGCGAGGTTCGGTTCATCATGCGAGGCTCGGTCCGAAAGGGAAGGTTCGGGTTTGATCTGCTGAGCTTCGGTCCAAGATGGTTTGCTTCTGACAAGTTCGGTTCCTAAGAGGGGTTTCGGGTCCTTAAGAGGGTTCGACTCCTTAAGAGGGGTTTCGGGTCCTTAAGTCCTTTTTATCCGTTTTTGCCCCGTTTTAAGCGGTTTTTGACCTGGTTAAGGGTCGGGATGGCCCGAAAGACTACAAAAAGTTTAAGGAACTTTTGAGAGAGATTTGGGAGAGATTTCACATTCTTGGAGAGATTTCTCATACAAAGAGAGATTTGGGAGATATTTGACATTCTTGGAGAGATTTCTCATACAAAGAGAGATTTGGGAGAGATTTGACATACGTGGAGAGATTTGGGAGAGATTTGACATACTTGGAGAGATTTCTCATACGGAGAGAGATTTGGGAGAGATTTGACATACTTGGAGAGATTTCTCATACGGAGAGAGATTTGGGAGAGATTTGACATTCTTGGAGAGATTTCTCATACGGAGAGAGATTTGGGAGAGATTTGACATTCTTGGAGAGATTTCTCATATGGAGAGAGATTTGGGAGAGATTTGACATACTTGGAGAGATTTCTCATACGGAGAGAGATTTGGGAGAGATTCTTGATAAAGAGAGATAGAGTGAAAACGATTGAGAGAGGTTTCGTGTGTGACATTTGTGAGTGTTTGGCTTCGCAACGCAAGGTCCGTAAGCCCCGTTAAGACATGTTTAAGGACCTTACACACTCCCGATGAGTATGCAACATTGTTTTATCGGTTTGGTTCGTTACTTACCACAGTTTTAGGTTAAGGGAATCTAGATGTACGGACTTTTCAATTGATGATTTCTCATTAGCATAGCGAGTTGTATAGTAATTACCTAACGTAAGCGCTAGTACACAAGGGTTAGTTGAGTCGATCGGTTTGAATTGTTGACTTTAGTTGACTTTGACTTGACTGGAATTTGACGGTTGTCACATAATCTCAACCGGCTTCGGGCTTCCTGAGAGACTCGGTGGTTTCGCACCCAAGAAATTCTTGTACATTCACCCATCCTTATCGTTTCTCCTCTCCGGGCCATCCCTTCGTTCACCTTGAGTCCCCACTTGACTCACTTGGCGGCTGTAGTTTCCTTCCTCTGATTGCTCGAGAATCAGCTCGGGTTGCTCAATAGGTATAGTAGGTTCATCCCTATTCAACATCCGCCTCATTTCTTCCCTTTGTACAGCTAACATAGTCCGAATCATGGCTAGTACTCTAGCCATGGTGATTGGCTCGGGTACATCTTCTACTACGATAGGTATTTGTTGAATCACCGGGGGTTGATTCCTATTCCCATTTGCATTCCCAGCTCCACTGCGGGTTCTTGCCATTTTGATCTATACAATGAATAAGGTGAATCTAGATCTTAATTTAGGATTGACGTTTTAAATCATCCTTATCACTCCGAAACGTTTATATGCTAGTTCTAATATCATATTCGTACGTTTAGAATCCTAAACACATAAGGTTTCCAGATCCGGTCGGCAATAGACCATAGATCCGAACAAATAACAACATATAAAGCACAAGCATTTAGCACATAAAAGCATTTTAGGCACAATTCCTAAAATAAGCTAGTGCTCAAACCTCACAATCATCGCTTAGCCTTCTAAGTTTAAGTCTAGAAATAAATCCATATTCCTAGTTCGCTTAAACTAATGCTCTAATACCAACTGTGACATCTTAATTTTTCATGGCCAGTAAAGACCGATTTTGTTTATGCTTTGTAAAAATTAGAGTACTTCTTTTCATAAAAATGTTGCAGAATTTGTTCCCAGAAAAACATGATATATACGTTATCAAAACATTTTCGAAGAAACGTATTTTATTTATTTTAAAATGTTTGGCATGTCATTGTCAATACAGAAACATAAGCATAAACGGAACTTACATTTATTTACACTAGTGATCTACATCTCTTTAATCTCTCAGTGTAATGTGACTTCATGTCAACACCTGTGATATAAATAAACTGAGTGGGTCAGGTTGGGAAACCTAGTGAGTACATAGGGTTTTCAACCCACAATAATATAATTATTATGTTTAAACAATCAAACAATCAACCCAATTACCCATCCCCATTATCTTCTTTAATCTTAAGGGTCTACCCTAAGAATCAGCTATTCCTCGTTTATTCATTCCTAAGGATCATCCTAAGGAATCGACACGAACTCCATCATTACCAAGGCTTATAGATTACAACTGGTGAACACGTAGTCCAAAACATCTGGTGAACACTTAGTTCAAAAGTAACTAGTGAAGACACTTAGTTCAAAATACCTAGTGAACACACTCAGTTCAAAAATACCTAGTGAACACACTCAGTTCAAAATACCTAGTGAACACACTCAGTTCAAAATACCTAGTGAACACACTCAGTTCAAAAATACCTAATGAGCACCTAGTTCAAAAACACCTACAGGTTACGAGCCTGCTAGTGTTCCACTGGATTGTCTAGTATCATTCATGGTCGGCATCTATACTCCACTAGATGACTGGATCACTGTCAACATTGATGTCTTTCATCGTGTTATCACACAACAACTATTCATCTACCCATGTTTTACCCAACACATTTTGTAGATATAAAACACATATACAGTTTAAATCATTTAAAACATGTATAAAAATCTTTCACCCAGCATAGACAGCAAGTATTCAGACAATATGCACACATAGCACGTAATTTGTATTAAAATACTTCATATCTATGTGTAAGATAAAAGGGACTATGCACTCACCTGATAAGGTGGTGAGTCGGCACTCGGACAGCACTTCGTTACTCTTAAAACAATTATCCTTTGACGAAACCTAGTATCACTACCATTAGAGTTTAGTCTAACGTTTGACGAGACTAATTTAATAATCTAGCTATTATTACTATTATATAAACGTTAAACAATACTTATATAACCCATAATAATAGCCCAAATACTTCTTATAAGGTCCTAATAACATTACTATATTGAATCATAAGCTATACTAAAGATAGGATACGTACAGCTCACTTACAGCGGGTTTTCTCGAAAACCGGACTTCGCTGGAGCAGCGTTCCCGAGCCGAAAGACTCTTTTCTCGGGACTCCGGGAGCCTCGGGGCTTCTTTCGGGTGCTAAGGGGTTTACCTAGACTTTAGGGGGCTTAAGGGAGCTTAGAGAGAGAAACTAGAGAGAGAAAGAAAGGTTTGAAGGTGTGAGGAAGTGAGGGAACCCGGCACCTCTATTTATACGGGTGCTGACTGATGGACTCTTCGAGTAGGAGGACCTACTTGCCAAGTTGGGGCATGTGGCAGCCTTCTGGTGGTGCCACGTGTCCAATTCTGGTGGTGCCACGTCACCCCCTATCGCGTATCAGCCTTCAAACTTAGAAAAATCATAACTCTCGCATACGAGCTCCGTTTTGACGTTATTTTTTCAAAGCTTAGGTATAATCAAGATCTACAACTTTTATTTAGACTCCTTCGGCTAATTCTCGACCGATCTCAAATTTAATAGTAGGAGGCGTTTAGACTGTTAAATGACCGCGAAGAATTCGTAACTCCTTCATACGGACTCCATTTTCGTCTATCTTTTTACCGTTGAGTTCCTATTAACGAGATCTTCAACTCTCATTTAGGTCGCGTAAGCCAAAAACCGCTCGAACTAAAATTCGAGTTTCGGGTCGTGCATTGCTAAGCCGAATCTTAGAAAAATCATAGCTTCCTCATACGAAGTCATATTTGGGCGTTCTTTTTATGGATGTTCTCGGTTTAACGTATATTACAACTTTGGTTTAGATCACCAAGGCTAAAAATTCCTCCAACATAAATTCACTATTTACGTCTCCCGATGTCGTACCGGTTTTGCCGAAAAACTTCGACGGATCATAACTTCTTCATTATAACTCGGATTTTGGCATTCTTTATATGTACGGAAACCTTGTAACATATACTACAACTTGGTTAAGATTATTTATTCTAAATAATCTTTTGCCGAAAAGTCATTTTCGACACTTATTGCCTCTAAATTGACTAGCCCGGATCTACGAGCGTTACATATAGATATAAGTATCTAGATGATTAAATGTTATATGTTATTATTATCTTTATTTGTTGATATCTTTGTTAGATGAAATAATATGATTTTTACTTGATGTAATCGCATATGAATTTTTAAATATAAAATATATTGGGTAGTGAGGGGTGATGAAAGATGGATTGATGATGAGAGGATATTACTATTATAGTACTAGTGTATTAATGATCCCGTTATCTAGCGGAGTATAGATGACAACCATAAACTATTCTAGACAGTCAAGTGGAACGCTGACAAGCTCGCAACCTGTAGGTATTAATGAACTATTTGTTAATTCAATGTTCTCATGCCCCCCCCCCCCCCCCCCCCAATGCTTTCCTTATTGACATGTATTGCTACAATATCCCTAAAACATTATTTTCTACTAGTTGCTTATAATGATCCTTAGGATAAGTCCATCGAGATTAGTATATTAGGATCAGAAAGTAAGAATAGCGGGAACGAGGTAATTAGATGAAATTAGTTGATGTAAAATATCTACTTAAAGAACTTAATTATTGTGGGCTGAAAACCTTATGTGCTCACCAGACTTCCAAGTTTGACCCACTCAGTTTTCTTTGTTTCACAGGTAGCGATACGAAAGCACATGGATGATGAGATATTTGAGGAGTCTGTAGGCCATTAGTATGAATAAGTGTTATAAGGCATGTAATGCATAGTTTATGATTATGTTGTCTGTATCGATGACTACATCCAAGATTTTATATACTAATGAAAAATGTTTCTTCGAAAATATTTTATTTAAATGTTTTGGGAACAAATTTCACAATAAAAAATATACTCTCAATTAAATAAGCATAAAGAAAAAATTTTAAATTAATCGTGAAAATGAGGATGTCACAATTTCCCTTAACACATAGTTCACTGTATGAAAAAGTAGGATTTGCGGTGGAGATCAGGATACCTACATGGATTGTGAGAACACTTTCCGAACTGATATATCTACCCTATGCATGCGTTGCAAGAAATTCAGCCTAGGATAATCCAAGTGGACACTTACGATTCTAGGCACAGAAATCGTAAGCCAAATTGCTAAAAGATTATGTGAAAGTTTGAAGAAAAACGAGAGCTAATATTCGGATATCCCTTCTCAAAAGGAAGAGTTGTTTATATAATAAACGAGATTAGGGTTTCATTGGGGTTGGGCCGTCATTAGCTGCTTTGGAAGCAAGTCAGCGGGACCCCAACCAGGGGCTCTGCCCCTTAGACCCCGCTAAGGGCGCCGCCCCTTTGGAAACCCCGGATCTAGGGGCGTTGCCCCCAAACCCCCAACTTGTCGTCGAAGCGGCTTCTAATTTGATCTTATACATGTGTGCACTCCGCACCAACCCTATACTTATATTAAAGTACAAATTATGAAGCTCTTTAGTTCACATGTGAGTTTCAGTCACATAAAATGACATGGTGACACTAAAATCACTAACATGCACTGTTCTAATTTAGGCGTCAAAAATTATTGCCGAGAGCACCCGATAATACTCGTGACCCTCTTTGTCCTTCCATCTTAGGTTCTACAATAACACTAAGCAATGTACGCCAAGAGCAAGTCATGTGAAGATTGACAAGTCTCGTTGGACAGCAAAATAGAAACCAGATAGCATGTATTAGCTAAAATAATATCTATTTGGTCACCTAGTATATACTATATCCTTTGATTGTGCATGGAATGTTGTTTTTCAAAGCACGAAAAAAAAAAAAAAAAAAAAAAAAAAAAAAAAAAAAAAAAAAAAAAAAAAAAAAAAAAACAAAACGTTCTACATGAAATAGGATCCAAATTTCTGTACAAGTGGGTTATATGTCGGGTCTTGCTACCTATTTTACCGTAGTTAATGAGAATCTTATTTTATAATATATGAACTCTTTTCATTAAATGAAATTCTATATATTGAAATGCTTTAGAATTACGAAAGTTATCCAAATAGATTCCCATTACGAATAAGAAACTTTCACTATATTTAGCTTTTATTACTCGAGTGATCACTAGTCATGCAACGACCATATTGCCAAATTCCAACTAACGAACGACTTTACTCAAATTTAACTGCTCTGGTAGTATATTACAATATATTATCTTTGCTTTATAGATCTAAAAATATAATAATTGGTGGATGAATAGCAAAACCTAAGCGGCAAATTTAATGCCTTGTGTGTTTTTTAACATATATATTGTTATAAAATCATATAAAATTTGTTACGTTTTGTTTTGTGCAGTTAAGAAATAATTTAGCTATTTAATTATTACTTAAATAATTTAAGACATGTCATAGTTTTATGGGACTTAAATATATTGTTATATACTTTTTGGAGACAATTAAAATGATAATAATTTTTATTTTCTGTTTTTCTTTTATACTTTTAAACCGACAAATTTAATTTATTTCTAAGTTAATTTTTGATTATATATGTATTTCAAACGAAATTTAAATCCTCGATCTACAGAAAGATGAGGGTATACCATTGAGTTAGAGGTCTTTTGCTAAATTATAATAATTATTACAAAAGTTTGTTAGGAGTTTTTTAGTTTTATTTATTTGTTAGGTCTAATATATAAGAAAAAGAAATTTGTAAAACTTTCTAAATTAGCCACTCAATTAAAACAAATCATTAAAGGTTGTTCATTAATTTTCAAAATTGGTGTCACTTACAGCTAAACTACTAAAGATGAAGATATTTAACTACTAATTAAATGTCTAGCCGTTTTAGTGAAAAACAAATAACCAACTTGTTAAATATAATCAAAATTAATTAAAAAAAAATGCAAAATATATCTTATAAGAGTAAAAAAAAAATACAACAGTTTGATTTTTTATTTTACTTTTAAAAAAAGTAAAGAGATAAATATTGATATGATTAATCAATAATAATATAAATGATGTATTTTGGAAGTAGAAGAGAGAGTTGTTACATAAGTGGTGAGAGATAGCAAGAGCAGCTGTCATTGCTACCGCCCACCTTATCATGTGGACTATCTCCCTTTTGTTTAATATAATCAACCTAATTAACTCTTTAATTTTAATTATTACATATTTATTAGGTGTACACCTATCTATAAACAACCCTCCTTAATCTTTTTTCACTTCTCTCTATATAATTACTTTCTTTATTTCTTTTTTTAATCCCCAAAATGTTTCATTTTATAATATTTTTAGAATACCAAGAAAATCAAATATAAATTTAAACCCAGCTTATAATAATAAAAACAAACAAACATATATATATATATATATATATATATATATATATATATATATATATATATATATATATATATATATATATATATATATATATATATATATATGAAAATAATATATTTTAATACATGGATGGAGTTGGATGGAAATGGGAAAGGTATGCGGTTAGCCAACTCATCTTTGTTTTCCAACCATTTATTGATACAAACAGCCTTACCACTCACTCACTCAAACACACTCCATGTGTGTGTCTATGTGACACAAACCATGTGTTTCTTTCTTTTTAGTTATTCTTACATTCATTTACATGTATACTTGCATAAACAATCAAATATTCAAATTTTAACAATATTAGAGTTTTCATTCCACTATATGTTTAGGTTGTTTCTGAGCATAGGTAGGTTCTTGTTTTTCTCATATACATCTCATGTGAACCAACAAATGTGAGCCAGCTTATTAGATGATGAAAGAAGAACCTTTTTTCAGCTGAATTATGTGTTAGTTCATTGGTTGCTTAAAGAATAAATTTTTTTTATTAGAAAACAGTGTCATGTCAGCTCATAGGTTGTTGAAAGAAGACACTTTTGCATAAACTTTCGATTGTGCTAATGGTAGTGCCAAACCGTTTGGCATTCTGTTATCATATTCTGCCGTCTCTCTTTTCTCATATACTGTCACACATTCGTTTTAAGTGTATGCAATACGTGACGTGTGTTTTCTTTCATACTCCACTTGAGAAAAAAACAAAATAAAGGCACGAAAATGATGACCAAAAGGAAGAAATGTCTTTTTTCGGTTTTTTATACATGTTTTATGTAAATCATGTTTTCTTTTTCAAAATATGTACCAAAGGGTAATAGTGTAATTCACCTTATATTTGTTTAGATAGAAAATGGAAAATGAAAGAAAAGGGAGATGCCCATGTATTACTCACACTATCACTCACTTTTCGTGAATGAAAGGCAACCCATGATATGCATCATATCACCTGTTCAACACTAACCACTTACTCAAAGTATTCCACACTCACTACACTTCACACTACTTCAATCTAACTCAAATTAAAGTAAAAAACTTGTGATTGATTATGTTTATAAAAAAAATTAAGAACTCATCTGCTTTCAATTTTCAATATTTTGAATTTAAATCAAGAAACAATCACATAAGTAACTAAACAATGAATCGTATCGAAGATTGTATGCATTAAATCAATGAAAATGATAAAATTTGAATGATGATCCAATAGCGTTACAATGGCATGAATTCATGTTATCATGTACCTCAAATCATATAGAATTTGGAAATTTGAGACGAATTTGAAATTAAATTCGAGAATTATGACATGGTAAATGAGAAGAATCAGTTTGGATTAATTAATTGTCAATGAATAGTAATAACAATTGAAAATGTAATATTTCACATTGATCTTGATGTAAGTAGCGTTTTTGAATTGTGATGTTGACCTTTTCTTTCTTCTTTCTTGCTTTCAGTAATGGCAATCTACTAAAGCTGGAGCAGAGAAAACTAGATGTTGTTGTGAAGAACTCGCAGTAAACTGAAACTGTGATTGAACGTCGTCAGCCACCTCCGGTGGCGGAAGGTTAAGATCCAACGATAACATACTATTACCCACCGGAGAATTTTCAATTATATGATTATCAGTACTGCTGTCGTCGGTGTTTGTTGAGATTCCAGTACTTCTGTTGATCGCCGGTGGAGTTGGCCGGTGTTTTCTCATGTGTCCGCCGAGAGCTTGGCCGGATAAGAACTCCGATCCACATATTGAACATTCATGAACTTTTCCTCTGGTGTTGTTATTAATAATTCCTGTTTGAATCAAACCCGGTGAAGATGAAGGAGATTTCTGGACGTTATTACTGATGATCAAACTGTTCTTGTTTTCTTCGTCTTCTACCACGACTTTGTGTTGATCTTCATCAGAATATTCCATCAATGGCGGTTGAATATTAATCAAACCAGATTTCTTCTCTTCTACGTTAACCTTCGGCTTCTTATGACTTGCTCTGTGTCCACCTAAAGCTTGAAACGACGGAAACGTACGATTACACGTTTTGCACTCATACACATAGAACCCAGCTTTTCCACCGGCGGAAGAAACCGCCATCTCTGTAAATCTCCGACTACTTAACTTCTCGGTTTTCTGACGAATCTGATCGGATTTTTCCTCCTTGACCGGAGATACACTTTGAGCCAACATAATCAAACAATTCGCCATGTCTTCGTCTTCCTCCGTTGACATCTCAGATGACATCACCGGCGAGTGATCAGGTGTAAAGTTATTAATCAAACAGTCACTGTTGCCGGAGGTGGTGGAAATCCCAAAAGGCGAACAAGGCCGATTACGTTTTGTTCGTTTACCTCTAATGATTTGGCGAGCTCGATCACGACTCATACCCTCCGTGAATTCTGCCATGAACTCCATTTCCATGGCGAAACTGTGTGAATCTGTGTGAAGTGTGAGAGAGGGGAGAGAGAAAGAGAGAAAGAAAGAGGAGTGGAGGGTTACTGGTAATGGAGAAAAGAGTGAGGGGTGTAGGCTCAATATATATACATAGTGAAAGGGTTAAAAATGTGAACAGTGAAAAGTTAGTGGATAGGAAGAGAAGGGTAGTAAAGTGTAAATTATGCTTCAAGTAGTTTGTTGCCAACAATCTTTCTTGCGTTTCCCTTCTTAAATATGTGCTTTTTAACAATTTCAGAACGCGTGATACTCACTCGCTTTAAATGTTCCTCGCGTGCTCTTCCTCCAATCTCCCACCTCTTTTTATTTTTCTCTTTTTTCTTATTTTGTATTTTTCTTTATGAACATGAAAATTACACTACTGTCCTCGTAAGAACATAAATCGATAAAAAAAATCTTTCAACACCATAGACATCCTATGCAAGTTTTCTACAATATATTGGGTAATTGGTAGAAAAACAGGGTTGGTGAAAATTCATTTCGAGAATCTATTGACTAAATTCGTGTTATATTTGTAATCTTGTGCTTATTGATATATCTTGTAATCAAAATTGATAGATATTAGGAATGACATTTTGAATGTGTTTGATCATTGATGGTAGTTGTAGAGAAGTGAACCTTCAAAACAAATATCATGTAGCAATGTTCCTTATCAAATTTTAGTAACACTTCTACACTATATTTCATTAGCAATTTTCAATACTAAGCTTTAGTACCATGTGGAACTATCACTTGAGTACATACTTTCATTCAATGCACCGAAAATTTTTCTTTCAAATCTACATTGCCCCTAGACCCCGCATGATCACGACCCAATTGGCCTCAGGCATTCGCCATTTCCAAGATAAATATAGTTAATATGAATGTGTACTTCACACCTCCTTAATCAGAATGAAGTTTTACTACCATGTTTTAGTACCAATCTTGAGTACATACTTTCGATACATGTACTCTTTGTTGACGTGTATTACCCTTAGCCCCCCCCCCCCCCCCCCCCCCCCCCTTTCATTGCCGCTAGCTGACTCAGAAGCAAGCTTTAGTACCATGTTTCTTTATCAATATCTAGTACATACTTTTAATACACACTTACATTCATTCTTCAAAAATGCGCACTAGACTTAAAACCCCGCAAGGGGTATGACCACCTTAGACTTTACAAGTGACCCATGTGTCTCCACCTTTGCCATTTTCTAGATCAAAGTAGCTAGAAGTGTGCACTTCGTAACTCCGGACTCAAAACCAGGTTTTAGTACCATGTTTCTTTATCAATTTCCAATAGACTTTTGGTATATGTGTTTGTTGTTCTCCTTTGAGCCTTGCACATCTAGACCCCCGCAAAGGGTATGCAATTACTTTAGCCCCCGTCGTTCTCCATTTTGAGGTTGAAGTGACTAATATGAGTGTTCACTTCATACCTCCTAACTCATAACCAAACTTTAGTAACATGTTTTAGTACCAATCTTGATTACATAGTTTTCATATCTACACTTACTATCCTCCTTTTGGACACATGCCCCTTGAATGGGGATACAACCTCCCTTCCCCCACCCCCACAGTCATTTGTCATTGCTAAGATCAAATAGCTAACATGATTATGCATTTCATGCCTCGTAACTCAAAGTTAGACATAACTTAACATTTAAGTACTTGTATAAATATGACTTATTTAACATGCCGATAGAATCATGAACTTAATATGAGATAATCATAAATATTCTTTTTTTTTTCGGCTTTGTCTCTTTTAGTTATGCTCAATTATCTAAGTACAATATCATCATTACGAGACATCTAATGTTGTGTTTTGAAGGTTAATATATGACTATTTTTTATTAATCACAAAACAAAAGAATTTTAGAGACTAAACTTGTAGCACATGCGATGATAGTGTGATTGTTGCAAAAGAATTTTTCGACGAGTTGACTGAGCCGGTTGTATAAATACAATTTTTTTAATAGAGTAAATCAATATTATTTATATTTTAAATTATTACATGTTACAACATATGTAAACTATAAAATGCGATTCTAGCATTGCATTAACTTAAGGCAATCAAAAAAAAATATTTTTATTTTAATTTTTAGATTACAAAGTACATGTTTCAATGCACATGATACTGATTGCTACCCTATTATTTTGCATTTATGAGTTATTACTATTAACATATAATGAGATTTAAATTAATAAATAAGATATAAAGTTAATTAATCGATTAAGAGAATGCACGTTAAAGGTATGCTACCCCTCATTCACTCCATGTCGTCTTCATCTTAAAGGAAAATACTTCTCCCTCCATCTATTCTTCTCATTTGCTTTTATATAAATTCACCCCTTACAAATAACATATAATTTATAAGTTTAAATGAATAAAGTTTACCATAAATTATAAAACATAAAATATGATATTCACAACGCCTTTGATTGGCTCGGTGCATATATTATACAAGCTTTATTAGATATAAATTTTAGATAGAGATACAAATAGAACAACATCAAATGGTGGCTAAGAAAGATTTAAACCTAATAATTACTGGTTAAAACCTCGCTGCTATATGAATATATTCCAAAAGAATCACATTGTAATATATATATAAATTTCTAATGTCGGTTATAATTTGCTTTGTTATTTCCAATTCTCAAGTTTTTATTATTATTATTATTTACTTTGGTATTTTTCATTTCTATTTGCTGCCCCTCAATCTTTTTTTTATCCTAAAATTAAAAAACTACTCCTTTTTCTTTGCTATTCTCAACCCTCTAGCTTTTTATTTTTTATTTATTAACTTTGTATTTTTCTCTGATATTTCCAACCCTCCATTTTTTTTTCTTTACAATTTTTCCTAAAAAACTATATCTTTGTATGTGTAGAATGAACAACTCGCAAATACAATATCTTTTATGAATATAATTGTCAAAATTCAATTTATAAAATGGATTATTATGAGGGCAAGGTGCAGCAACTAGTTGTAACAATTTACTATTTCAACTAAGTTACCAATTGGGTCCCACTGGTTTGTATTTTTTGGGTTAGATCCACAAATAATTTTCATCTTGTAATTTTGGTTTTTAGTCAAGGGATTCGTATCATATTTGATTCCTTCAAGTGAACGTTTGTTGAAACCAATTAAATCATTCAAATAATTCCCATTATATATATATATATATATATATATATATATATATATATATATATATATATATATATATATATATATATATATATATTGTTGGTGATTTTATCACCAAATATATTTTAGTGTAATGGACTTAACAAGTGTTTCAAGAATAATGTTTTAGTTATAATACAAGTTAGGAGATGCGGGAGTGCACACTTGTATTTACTAAATATTATTAGTATTGAACCCTAATCTACTGTCTCAAGTCGGGGGGTCCCGCTCCCCAGTGAGTGGGCGGGGTTCGGGGATGGAAACTGCTGTGACTTATTCGTTGATTGGATAAACCTGTAAAAACCGCTATTGAAACACATAAGAAAACACAGAACGTTCTTTCACTTCATATTCTTCAATTGTTCTGATTTTGTGCCTTAAATCAGAATTGTTGCATCAGGAATTATCCCAAGTTTGGATTTCGTGATACCCAAGGCATATAGGGTCGTAATATCAAACAATGAAAGTGTTAACACGATTCTTGTTTGTGATCCAGATTTCCAATAACTCTATTTCGAATTTCCTCAACATATATATATATATATATATATATATATATATATATATATATATATATATATATATATATATATATATATATATATATAGAGAGAGAGAGAGAGAGAGAGAGAGTGGTTCAAATGAGAACCACAATAAAAACCCTAAGAACCCCCATTAGTTAGTAAATATTTACATGATATTCTTATTAAACATATGAAAATCCTATTTTTTTCTCTTTTCGATACAAAAAGGACAAAATTGTAATTTTTGCAGTATAATATTTTCATTCTTATATGCTCTGATATTTAAACATATAACTTATATAAATTACAAGTTTATACAGTCCATTTATAGTTTAATTAACAAAATTCACAACTTAATACAACCCATTTTATAATAATTCACAAACTCAAAGAAATCAAAATTTCAAACTCTACTACTACAACCACCACACGCTGTCACCAACCACCTATACCAGCATCGCAACCATTATTTTCTTTAAATCAAATCTGTAAACAAAGTCATGCATTAATAACTTAAATACTACATTCACAGTCTAATAAAACCATTTATTTCATTCATTTTGAATTTAATGCAAAATTATTATTAAAACTAATGTATTCTTACATTCTTATACAACTATATATATATATATATATATATATATATATATATATATATATAAAATTAACAAAAAAATTTATACATAAATAATTCATATATTAAATTGTGAATTTAATATATTAAACTGTGACTAAAATTTATATTATTTCAAAAGCAAACAAAAAAATTATAAAATAATCACAGCTTAATGTCAATTCATTCACAGCTTAATACAATCAACTTATAATTTAATACACAAAATTCACAGCTTAATATAGTCAGTTCATAATCTAAGAAGAAACTACACAGTTTAATGTTGTCAATTCACGGTTTAAAACACAAAAATCCTAGTTTAGTACACAAAATTCAAAGTTTATTACACAAAAAGTATGCATCCACAACCATATTTTCAACTTAACATTTTTTATCTAGTCAATTTAAAGTTTATACACAAAATCCATAGCTTAATACAAGTAACTTCACAGTTTCATACACATAATTCACAGCTTAATCTAGTCAGTTTACAGTTCAAACAGAAAATTCACAGCTTAATACAGTTAATTCGTAGTTTAAAAAGAAAATTTAAAGCTTAATGCAATCAATTCACAATTTAAAACACAAAAATGACAGTTTAGTACACTAAATTCACATTTTAATACACAAAAAGTAGTATTCACATCTATATTATCAACTTAAAACACTTATTACTATTAATATACAATTTAATATAGAAAAATTCTCAAACTAGTATAATAAATTCAAAGTTTAGTTCAAATAAAATTATACATTCACAACTTAATAACAGTTAAAACTAAGATTAACAAAATTATACGACAAATGAGAGGTTAAAACATCAAATTCACACTTTAACAGAAAAAAAACAAACAAAAAAAACTATATCATGTAGATCTACAACAGATGCAAGTAGAAAAACATATTATCAACTTAAAACTTTTAATTCATAGTTAAATACAGAAAATTCACTGTTTAATACTAAAAAAAAGTATGTATTCAAAAGTATATTATCAACTTAAAAATTTTAATACAATCAATTGACAGTTTAATACAATTAATTCATAGTTAAACATATAAAAGCTCACAGTTTAATATAGTCGATTTACAGTTTAAACAACAAATTCACAGCTTAATGCATTCAATTCATAGTTTTAACAACAAATATCACAGCTAAATACACAAACTTCATAGTTTAATATACAAAAAATATGCATTCACAACTAAATTCACAGCTTTATATAATCAGCTCATAGTCTAAGAAGAAAATACACAGTTTAATGCAGTCAATTCACAGTTTAAAACACAAGAATCCTAGTTTAGTACACAAAATTCAAAGTTTATTACACAAAAAGCATGCATCCACAACCATATTTTCAACTTAACACTTTTTATATAGTCAATTCAAAGTTTATACACAAAATCCATAGCTTAATACAAGCAACTTCATAGTTTCATACACATAATTCACAACTTAATCTAGTCAATTTACAGTTCAAACAGAAAATTCACAGCTTAATACAGCCAATTCGTAGTTTAAAAAGAAAATTTAAAGCTTAATACAATCAATTCACAATTTAAAACACAAAAATGACAGTTTAGTACACTAAATTCACATTTTAATACACAAAAAGTAGTATTCACATCCATATTATCAACTTAAAACATTTATTACTATTAATATACAATTTAATATAGAAAAATTCACAAACTAGTATAATAAATTCAAAGTTTAGTTCAAATAAAATTATACATTCACAACTTAATAACAGTTAAAACTAAGATTAACAAAATTATACGACAAATGAGAGGTTAAAACATCAAATTCACACTTTAACAGAAAAAAAAACAAACAAAAAAAACTATATCATGTAGATCTACAACAGATGCAAGTAGAAAAACATATTATCAACTTAAAACTTTTAATTCATAGTTAAATACAGAAAATTCACTGTTTAATACTAAAAAAAAGTATGTATTCAAAAGTATATTATCAACTTAAAAATTTTAATACAATCAATTGACAGTTTAATACAATTAATTCATAGTTAAACATATAAAAGCTCACAGTTTAATATAGTCGATTTACAGTTTAAACAACAAATTCACAGCTTAATGCATTCAATTCATAGTTTTAACAACAAATATCACAGCTAAATACACAAACTTCATAGTTTAATATACAAAAAATATGCATTCACAACTAAATTCACAGCTTTATATAATCAGTTCATAGTCTAAGAAGAAAATACACAGTTTAATGCAGTCAATTCACAGTTTAAAACACAAGAATCCTAGTTTAGTACACAAAATTCAAAGTTTATTACACAAAAAGTATGCATCCACAACCATATTTTCAACTTAACACTTTTTATATAGTCAATTCAAAGTTTATACACAAAATCCATAGCTTAATACAAGCAACTTCATAGTTTCATACACATAATTCACAACTTAATCTAGTCAATTTACAGTTCAAACAGAAAATTCACAGCTTAATACAGCCAATTCGTAGTTTAAAAAGAAAATTTAAAGCTTAATACAATCAATTCACAATTTAAAACACAAAAATGACAGTTTAGTACACTAAATTCACATTTTAATACACAAAAAGTAGTATTCACATCCATATTATCAACTTAAAACACTTATTACTATTAATATACAATTTAATATAGAAAAATTCACAAACTAGTATAATAAATTCAAAGTTTAGTTCAAATAAAATTATACATTCACAACTTAATAACAGTTAAAACTAAGATTAACAAAATTATACGACAAATGAGAGGTTAAAACATCAAATTCACACTTTAACAGAAAAAAAAAACAAACAAAAAAAACTATATCATGTAGATCTACAACAGATGCAAGTAGAAAAACATATTATCAACTTAAAACTTTTAATTCATAGTTAAATACAGAAAATTCACTGTTTAATACTAAAAAAAAGTATGTATTCAAAAGTATATTATCAACTTAAAAATTTTAATACAATCAATTGACAGTTTAATACAATTAATATATAGTTAAACATATAAAAGCTCACAGTTTAATATAGTCGATTTACAGTTTAAACAACAAATTCACAGCTTAATGCATTCAATTCATAGTTTTAACAACAAATATCACAGCTAAATACACAAACTTCATAGTTTAATATACAAAAAATATGCATTCACAACTAAATTCACAGCTTAATAACTTACCAAATTTTATTGAGGCATTTCATCAAACACCTTGTGTGCATCTTTTTTCAGAACTTCCTTTTGTAAGCACCATCAATGTAAACACTATACACACACCAGATCTAACCTTAAAATGGACAAACACATCAGATCTGATGTCGATTTTGTGGTGTTTTGACCAGAGATAAGAGAGACAGAGATGAAAATGAGTTATAGATGAGAAGCGGGTGACACATAACAGATCTGGTACAAATCCGACAAACATTTCACCGGTAATGGAACATATCAGAGAAAAAAAATAAGTTTATGAGTTCTGAAACAAAACGAGATCAAGATTAGCACCTGTAGGTTGAGATGATGACTGTGATTTGTGATTTTTGATGCTCCGACAAAGACACCAACGGTGGGGGACACAGATCTGATGTAGATCCAATGATGGAATGATGAAATAGAAAGAAAAACCATTGTATAATAACACCAAATTCTCATATCTACATCAGATTTGAATTGATCGGGTGTAAATGAAGATAAAGGCAGTCTCCAGTGGTTGTTTGAATAAAGAAGTAGATCTGGAGGTGGTCGGACATTTGGAGGCGACAAAGAGCTTCATACTCCGTCACATATGTTATTTCGACGAAGTAGATCGAAGAGTTTTTCTCGTGCTTCATCAGATTTGAAACGTTGAAGATCTGGAGAAGAAGCATATTCAGACTCCAAAATAGAGTGTAGTGTTTTCTAGGTGTTTTGGCAAAACTGTCACACCCCCGAACCAGACGGCGGAAACGTCCGGGGGCTGTTGTGACTCAATTGAATACCTAACATTGAATATATATGAAGCATAACAACATTCGTCACCATGCATTAATATAGTACAACCAGTAGCGTTTACATGAAATACATTGTTTAAACATTACATTCCTAAAAATAAATTGTTCGATTCGTACATAAATAAACTACAAGCCATCACTGAATATGATTTCCTTTGATTCACTGGTTCCCTGAGAATACAAGTATTTTGAAAAACGTCAACATATGAAATGTTGGTGAGTTCATAAGTAGTGTTTGAAATCCAATGTTTGTATTGTTTGAAAAACCACCAGAAAATCCGATATTTTCTGAAAATATTATAGTCAAAAAGATATGAAGATCCATAGGTATGCTTGTTTGTTTCTATACTTGTAAAAATTGTTCATTAAAATTGTATGCGTTTCGAATCCGATATGTATTGAAAAACCTAGGAAAACCCGATGTTTTCCTAATCCTTTGAATTCCATGAAGTTACGTTGAAACCATTGCAAAAAGAGTAGTCTCATTCCCAGGCGACGTTGGATTATTTTTGAGCATGATTAATTGCTACAAACACGCATTACACAAACGCCCAGTTTATAGCTATACTAACGATCCCGAAGGCATCGTCCGTACTAATCACGTTATCCAACCGCCCTGACTACGTGTCGTCCCACATCCGAAGAGTAAGAGGACACGAAGACCTCGATGACTCTATTAACCGGTTGGGGATAAAAATGTGTACGAGGGGTCCCCGACCCGCCTCGAAAAAACGTAGACTTTACTAGCAATACCAAAGGACCCTTGGGGACCAGTAGTATACAAGCCATTGAAAGTCCCTCTATGTTGTGCCAAGTCGGTGAAACCCAACACTTCGTAGAAAAAAAATGTCTTCGGGCCTTAAGATCAGGTCGTTGGGCTAGCTAGGCCCAACAAACAAGATTTTACACTTTTGGGGCCCGAAGATGGTGCGTAGACGTCTGTGCACACTCGCATGTAAATTGAGTTCCCAAACGTTATTTGTATGAATCGTAGTGTCGCCATGTTAGTAGTTTCGGATTTTCATTGGTTCGAGACCGAACCAATTCGTTTCACAACGATTTTGGTATTGTAGTGTATTGTATTTCGTCGATAGTCGCGGTACCATTGTTTGATCAAATTGCATGTATTGAATTAGCCTTGAAAGTTTTCTGTTTTCAGCCCCTCATTGTTTGTAAAATTTACTTTTTCAACCCTTTAATTGAATACTTTCCGGTTTGGTCCTTAAATCAATTTTCTTGACATTTTAACACCAAAAATTATTGAAATTAATATTTTTCAGCATATTTATCAATAAAAACAGTTTAAGTCCCTGAAAATGTAGTTTTCTCGGTTATAACCCTTCTTTTTCGCAACTTTGACAATTTTGGCCCAAATTGTAAGATTTTTGCAATTTTGGTCCTTTTTAAATTTAAAAGCATTTTAAACCTTTGAAAAGGACTTGGAACAATTATAGTCCACTGTTTTACAGAAAAATACAGTTTTGACCCTCCAAAACAGGAAATCTCGCATAATGGGCCTCATTGGGCCGAAAATGTCATTTTTAGCCCATTAAGCTTGAAATTTATGTTTTTAATCCTCTAAATGAGTAAATTTCCAGAAATTGTTTTATTGAAACTGTTTTGGCACACCTCATCCATCAGAATTCATGGTATGTCAATTTGGCCCTTAATTTTGTATTTTTCACATTTTAGGCCCAAAATTTGTGTTTTTAGCCCAAAGAAAATTGTTACTAACTACTTAGCTATTTTTCTTGAAACACTTTGTATGTAGAAATATATTTGATGCTAAAATCATTTAACATAAGATATATCTCGGTTTTGAGGGGTTTTATGGCTAGATCCAACATTATAACACACAAAAGCATACATGTAAGCATGGAAATCATACAAGGCATACAAAACACATATAGATCTACACTTTCACTTGTATTCCCCCCCCCCCCCCCCACAAAACTCATAAAAACAGAAAATAGGGGGTATGAAGCTCACCTTGGGTGTGGGGGCTCGGTTTTGCAAAGAAAATGGAAGGAAAATGAAGTGATTTTCGGCCTTAGCACCCTTCCTTGGTAGATCTCGAGTTTGGTGACTTCTAAGGTGTATGATCACAATTTGGAATAGATTTAGAAGAGGTTTTTGATGGAATGAAATCGCTAGATCATATATATAAGTAAAAACTTACCTAAGATGATGATTAACTTGCAAGATCCTCTTGAAAGCTCCTAATTTTTGAGATTTTTGGAGTGGGGAGGAAGGAGTGTTCTTGAGTGATCTAGAGAGAATTTGTGAGAGATTTGTGAATGTGTGTGTGTGTGTGTGTTTCGGCCGAGAGTGAGAGGGAGGAGAGAAGAGATGTGATTTTGAAGTGATGTGCATGGAGGTATGTGAGATATTTTGCATGGAAGTCCTTTGGATAACAATGATGTGGCACAACAAGTCAACTCTTCCATCCTCTTGGGCTTGTGCATTTGGGCCGAGAATTTGGAAAGAAAAGGAAAAATTTGGGCCTTTGCCCCTAAGCCCAACATTAGTGTTAATCTTGAGTATGTTTTAAGTCTAAAGAAATGTGGTAGGATTTTCATATTTTTATTGGACTAGTTTAGGTTATTCATGTATCAAGGCTTTTAATTCATTTCATTCTAGGTCCAACATAGCCCAAAATGTTGAAACAAATAGATGTGGGTCCAATTAGAGCCCATTTAAGAGTTCTAAACCCAAGATAGTCAAATTGGAAGTTTATTGGTCCATTAGGTCCAATAAGGAAGTTCTAGTCCAAAATGGACCTAAATAAGAACTTCTAGTGTTTCCAATTGTTTGATGACTATTTGTAGTACTTGTATAATGTATTTGATTGTAGTTTTTGATTCACGTTAGCTTGAATGTATAGTTTACAAGACACAAAATTTCCAGTTGTGACAAAAACAAAGCGGCTGATGGAAGGCAATAGTCGGTGCTGGTGAGATAGATGGCGGTGGAAGGAGGTGGCGCTCGGTGGTAATGTGTCACACCCCAAAACCATGAACGGCGGAAATGCTCGGGGCGGAGGACGTCATGTATAGTATCACAACAATACAAAGTAGTAAACAAGCAACAACATCATCCATTGCATTAATAATATAATTTCATACAAGTGTGTTCTGTCAAGTTATATAGACACCAAAAATATACATCAAAACAAAAGAGGAGTCTTGAACGAGCTCCGTCTTCTCAAAACCTGGCTTCGGTACCTGTCTACTGGTGTCCTGAGAATACAAGTCATTTTGAAAGGGAGTATCAGCTTTAAAGCTGGTGAGATCATAAGTGTATTAGTGTATGTGTTTGTATGAAAGCATTTGTAAGATGTTTGTAACATGTGATGTATAAGTTTTGTAAAGTTTGTATTTGTTTGAACTCTCCTAGAAAACCCTATGTTTCCTACTAAAAGTAGCCTTCTACCAAGGCATCTAGTATCTGGGTGTGTGTCTCTGGTAAGAGTGTGTATTTTCCCAATTCCGACTATCATTAACCAAGAATATAGTTTCTACATTACCGTGCATCGCGTGAATGTTCACGAAGTGAATGTAATGGGAAAATATTATAGTACTGTAGTGTTGTATTAAGTAACAACTGCTGTACTAACTACCTTAAACCAATTGTTATTTAAAGCACCATGTGATCGGCCTGTACCCTGCTACCGACTCAATAGTAAAACGACAATGTAAGACGCCGTAAGAAATGACATTTGGCACCCGTAGACTTGCAAGTCCCACTGTAGCGAGCAGCAAGGTGTAGGATAGTCAATCCAGTATAGATCTATACGCAAACTCATACGCTCCCCAATTAAGGAGATTCTAGATACAAAAACGGTCATGGCAGGTAGTGTCATGCCCCGTTTAATGGCTCAAATAACTGTATTAATGTTTATGTAATGTATGTGCTAGCTGTATTGCATGTTCTTTCTCTGTCTAGCTTGTATGTTTGGTTTCTCATCATAGCATCTATTGTGTGGTTCTTGTTATAGTATCTCTTGTTACTTTCTCATCATAGTATCTATTGTTTGTTATTGACTCATGTATGAACTGACTCTTTGTATGTTTCATTGTTCTAGTAATAGTATTAGTATATCTCTAAACTATACCTATTATAGTTTACTAGTAACGTTGTTTGTGTATATGAGCTTGTTTGTATACCCTTGCTACCCAAAGGTATTGTACTGAATGAAGTAACCTTTTATATCTATATACATATACATAATATATAATTAGGATTTAAACGACCCTCGGACAGATAACCCTGATACTCTAAATCCACAACCAAACAAGGAACAGGAAGTAAGGTGAGCTATCAGTCCTAAGCCCTTTCAATCCTACTTATATAACTATATCTATATAGATACACATTTAACATAATATAACTTTAAAAGAGTTTAAGTATCAATAATTGGCATGTGAAAGGGTTGATAAAAGCATTTGATACGTAAAAGAGTTTGTAAAATAGTTTGAAGTAAAACAGTTTGATAACACAGTTTGAAAAGTAAGAAGACCACTTGTTTGGTAGTCATTAATCACATGTGATTGATATAATAACTATAATTGTTCAACTTGTATCCCCCCTATAAAATCATTTAAAAACATTTAAAAGGTTAATTAAGGGATATGAACTCACCTGTAGTGAGTTGTTTGGATGAATGGATTGTATAGGATGCTGAGTGCCAAGTGAAGACTTGAGCACACATGCGGATCCTATTTAACATATAATGATACACATATGAATATAATCAGTGCTTATAACATCTAATTATTGAATTGAAACCACCTTAAGGGCTAGTAAACACTTATTTTGAAGTGTTACAACCATATATAATTGTATAACAAGAGTATATGGCCATACAAGGGAGTGTATGGTCAAAATACACACTATTTGTGTGTGTGCGGCCAGGGTGTGCAGCCAGGGGGTGTGTGCGGCCGCACACTCCTTATTGAATGTGTCAAAACGAATTTTAAGGCTTTAGGACTCATCTAGGAAGGTTTCTCACTTCATGCTTTAGCCTTATATGAAGTTTATTGCTATTTTTGGACCTAAAAAGGGTGTGTGCAGCCAGCATGATGTGTGCGGCCACACACCCTTTGTGAACATGATAAAATCATGTTTTTCTAGCATATCATCAAGTTTTCTTAGCATATAACAAGTTATGATAAGTGTATACACGTTATAGAGGTTTGTAAGGGTGTTTTAAGGTCCAAAACTAGTGTGTGTTCTTGGTGTTCTTCTTCTTCTTTGTGTTCTTGACTAAAAGTGGATGTTTTCATGGATCAAACCAAAGGAAAAGCCTAGTTAAGGTCACATATTAACTAAACTAAGATGGAATCACTCACTTGATTGAAGATTGGAGTGAAACTTTGGATGATACTTGAGAGAAAACGTGTTCTAGCTTTGAAGAAGTGAAAACGTGTTCAAAAATGATAAGTGTAGTATATATATTGGAGAGTGTGCGGCTGGGGTTGGGTGTGCGGCCGCACACACCTTGTTTGGTGTGTTTGGCCTGATTTTGTGACGCTACACACTTACTAACCCATTCTACGACTCATATCTTGATTATACTAAGTCTCAAGCACTCCTATAGACCCAAAAATTCATTATAAAATAGCAAAATGAGGCTAACTTTGATAAAAATGAAGAATGTATAAGTTAGAAATTTCGGGTTGTCATATAATGGCAGATCTGAAGTCGGGAGTTCTAGATCTGAAGGCGAAGGCACCAGATCTGAAGGTGAATACTTCAGATCTGAAGGCGGCAGCTCTAGATCTGAAGATCGTTGTATTTTGGCAACGGAGACGGTGCTGACGGTGGTGCCAGCGATGGTGGTGGTCGTCGGTAGTGGTAGGAGTTGAGAGAGAGAGAGAGAGAGAGAGAGAGAGAGAAAGAGAGATGAGAGAAAAGTTGTCATGTCTGATGATTTAAATATGAGGTAAAAAAGTGGTTCTTATGGTTCTTAACTTTTTATGGTTCTCATTTGAACATTTACCTATATATATATATATATATATATATATATATATATATATATATATATATATATATATATATATATATATATATATATATATATTAGTCTATGTAAATAGCTTATGTTTTTTTACCTAGATTAAAATATTATTATTAAAGGAGCATTTTCGATTTTTAAATGCGATATACAGGTTTTTGTGATTTTCAAATTGAAAATTGGGTCCTATTTTATACTTGTATTATGGGATAGGCCTCTGTGAATACAAACATCAAAATATTGAGCTTAAAAATAGCAAACACAAATATTTGTATAAAGTATTTCCTTGACATAAAGTGACCTATTTAATTTATTTAAATTTTTAAAAAAGTTAAACACATACTAAAATATTAAGCATTGTTAATAGAATTTTGTTTAGAATATTAGGTATTGTTAATCTCATAACCTCATAAGTTGTTTTAGACTCCATTGCATCAAGTTCTTCCTGTTTTCTCTGTTGGTTGGATTGACATAAAAATCTACTATACACCATCAACATGGTGGGATGCATGAGTTTCTCATTTCAAAATTCCAAAAACAAAGTCATGTTGTGTTTGTAATCTTTCTCAAGAATTGTATTAGTTGACATAGTGAAAGAGGGATGAAATGATAGAGGGAGATAACGATAGGGATGTAAAGCAAAAGATGAAGATAATATAGAAATGAGTAGAATGAATGGATTTAAAGGGATAAGAAAAATCAATTTAAACATAAGATGGTCCTTAGAGACCCCAAAGGACACGTATTAAGTAAATGGTTCACGTAAATAGTACTTAATGTTCCTAATAATTACATTTAATGAACGTGTTTACACTCTTGAAGCATATAGGCACCAAAACGTCTCATCCAAACTGAAATTTGTGGATCCTGATATGTATGCTTTCTTATATATAGTTATGGGCATCGTACACTATCACTTACCCTAAAATTATATTACCAAAAAATTTACATAACTATAGCATATCCATCAATGTAAACTTCAATCATTTTTAAGATAATTGAACTTGACATAAAAATTCAACATGCTTTGGAGATGGATTGTGAAAGTATGAAAGATATAGAAGATACTTTGGCATGTCATAGATGGAGTTCACAACAAAAATAATAATACTCTTAATTGTTGTTGTGAAAGTATGAAGGATATAAAAGATACCTTGAGACGTCATATATGGAGTTCAACAACAAAAATAGTAATACACTTAGTTGTTGCTATTTCCCTTACTCCTGTAAGCAAGGATATCACACGACTATATATTATTGAAGTAATAAAGAGGGCCATGTAACATCAAACAACTTTGGAGAAGGTATTGATGATTCTTCAACATAGAGTTACTTTTAATGTATCACTACTTGAGAAGCTCATCAAATATAAAAACAAAATATATGTTTGGTAGTAATATAATACGTTCAATGGGAATATTTTTTAACACACTTATTTGAGTTTTCTACTTCCCAATTTTGAAATACAATAAAATTTTAAAAAATGCAAAAACTAAAAAATATATATCTCATCCTTATAGTATTTCATGCACTCGTCAAGAAAATTGATTTTTTGCTTGATCCACTCGCCAAGAAAATCGAGCAACTCCATTAAAGACTAAATCGGCTTCATATGAAAGGTCATTGACTTGTACATTAAAACTTCTGCCATAGACGTTCTTGAAGAGGCTGAATATGAATGCAGTTTCACCAAAATATGTATCTGCTAAGAAGTGACTTTAATGCTCTCTTCTAAGAAAGTTATTGTATTTTTTATTCATTCCATATCTTATGCGATATATTCATATATGAAAAGCATAATTTCTTGTTTTAAGCAAAAGGTACACATTATGTATGTCATAATGTCTGGGTTGATATGATGAAAATGATCATACACATTGATCTTATAAATAACTTGTTTATATAGTAAATATTACATACAAAACAAAATTAGTTTCAAATTCAAGTTAATTATAAAATTATTGAAGGAGGTTACAATATTATCATTAAAATGGCTAAATTCATTACAGGGGTGTCGTCAGTTAGTTTTCCTATGAATGACAGATTGTTACATCAAATGGAAATCTAGAAGTTTCTACACTACATTTTTGCCTTCCATGCAATAATGGTCACTTATGGTTATTTTGTACTTACAAATACAAGTTTATTATTTTGCACTTCATAAGTATTTACGCAAAAATTATAAAATAAAAGAATGTAACAACATGTAATCTAACAATATTCTTTGGTTAATAAAGGTTCTTAATTGCAATATTAGTAAAACATAAAAGACTAAACACCATGCTTTTTATGTTCCTCCAAGATAAAAATGAACAACAATAAATGGTCTTACGTTAGCAAATCAAAATCAAATCCAATGATAGTTGAGTACATATCCAGGAAACATGAGGAAGCTGAGAATGCATGGTTGTTGAAAACATCGACACAAGATGTAGAAGAAGATGAGGTTGTGATGTTCATTATTCAATAAAATATTGTTTGATTATTCAAAAAAGAACAAAACATAGAAACATAATAAGGTTATGAAATGAGATCTCATGAGATCATGAAAAGAAAACTATTAAACACTAATTAGATTTAATGTAAACTGTTCGTTGATAAATAATGCTACATGATTCTCTCTATAGTGGAATTATGGTTAACATAGTCAAATAGAATGTAAGTAATGAACATGGTTAAATTTTATTCCAACAGTAGTGCAAAACAAAGGTGACTTGGTTAATGCCATATGATTTGTTATGATAACACTATTACATAATTTGGGAATGAAGACGAAAGAAAAAAATTGGTTGATGGGAGTACATGAAAATGAAAGGAAAGAAGGGAATAATGTGAATAAAAGTTATGAAATGATACTTCATGAGATGATAAATTCATAATTTCATAAGAATAAGTTAGATTCAATGAAAACTGTTCTTCATTGGAAGGAAAATATACAACCTTCTTCGTTGAGGGCATTATTGATGGGTTATCTAACAATCAATACACATTAGTTTAGCAGCAAAAACATTATAAATTAACCATATGTGTACATGCACCCTAATAGATCTAGGTTTCATTCTATTACTACAACTACTAAGAAAGACATAATAATATACCTTTTTTGCAGCCAAAGAGTTTATGCTTGCAATATTTCCCTTGCCACCTTGCATGGATGAGAGGACCCACTATAGGAATCCCTCTAATGGTGTCACACCCAAGACACCATAGAGAGAACCAAAAGAAAACTAGTCAAAGGACAAATTTTTACAAACCCTAATAAGGGTTAAGAAATTTTATCCCATAGAAAGAAGGAAGGGAATGACAAAAATATCAAGTCAATTGTAACATTTGCATTTCATGTATTTTTCCTTTTTTCCCTTAACCTTAAAACCCTTACACTTTGGTCCCTAACCGAGTACGTAGGATGTACACTAGGAGTACGCTAGGCGTACTGGCTCAATGGATTGGTCGCAGAGGAACCCATATATGTGGGGAATATGTGGAAGTACAAAGGGGGTACGGTCATCAGGGGAAAAACCTAATTTTTAGGTTTTGTGCCCTATTTAAACACCTTAATTTTCTCTTGGACCTTCTTATGACCAGCCTCCACCTCTCCAAAGCCTGAGAACGAAACCCAAATTGCCATTTGAGTGTATTGAGCTTGAAAGTGATATCTGAAGGTGTTTTTGGTGATCTTGAAGGAAGAGGAACTTTTGGAAGTTGCATTGGTGTGGTTGGAGCTTGTGGATCTAGAATCATCACCAACTTGGAAAGGTTTTGGAGGTATAAAGCATTTAACTTGATGGTTCATTTTGATATATCTAGTTAGGGCTTTTTTTCATTTTATGATTCTTTAAGTCATGCTTGAGAGTTTGACCTACTCCAGAAGCTACGGATGACAGGTCTTAGCATTTTTTAGGCTCCTTGTGCATAAAAATGGAATATTGATGTGTTATATTGGACCATGCATGAGTTGGGGTTCTTATTATGAGTTTTATTTAGTATTGGGTACCATTAAGACACGTAAAGGAGTAAGGTTGCCAACTTTACATGTTAAGACATCATTTAGGATCAGATCTGAGAAGTATACATAGTGTCTTAACCAATTATGCACTTAACGGTAAGCTGGGCTTGTTGTGGAGTATGTTAGGCGTACGCAACTCATACGCATAGATATGAAGTATTTTATATAAATTACGTGCTATGTGTATATACTGTCTGAATACTTGTGACAACCCGAAATTTCCATTATGTACAAACCATATCCAGTCAATAGAAGTTAGATCAGTTGTAGTAAATTTTCAGACTTTTTGGTATAAGTTTGAGTATTTCAGGATTTACACTTGATGAGATATCAGGAGAGAGGATGCACTAGGGTATTATGCAACTCTATTATTCCAAAGCTTCATGATATTAGAATTCAATGCCTGAATAAAAATATTTTCTGCCAAAAACCCGAGGAGTATATTGAGGATTCTGAGCCATATTTATTCATTAGTTACATTTCTAACTAGAGAAAAGCCGATTTCTCTCTCAAGGATCTTCGGGCTTTCGTCCCAAATCATGAGTACTTCTATCCTAGTGTGTTATAAGGCTTGATATGTGTCTAATACACTAGAAAACATAGGAAAACAACAAGATTGGAGAGTTTACAGCCCAAGAACATCTTGGACCGTAAACCCTTATTTATGGGGAAAAGAGTGCCCTAGTCCCTTCCTCTTGCCATGCAACTAGCTTAGACTCTTACCCTAATGTGTTTAGGACTAGAAAACACCCCAAAAACACCAAGAGTAAGGTGTTCACGGCCCAAGAAGTTCTTGGACCGTGAACTCCAAACAAAAGGGCCAAAGTGTGCTTTAAACTCTCCTAAAGCCTTGGACACTAGCCTAGATTAGTTCCTAGTTAAATTAGGGACTTGAAATCACCAAAAACACCCTTCCATGGGAGATTACGGCCGTGATCTCCAAGGGATTTGGTCCCAGGGCCATGAACTCCTCAAAGGAGTTAAAGGATGCCCTAAACTCTTCCAAAGATCATGCCTTTAAGTAGAAATGCTTCTTAGGGTCTTATAGAGCCTCAAACATCAATTGGTCATGTAAGTATGAGCTTACGGCCATAAACTCATTTGTTGGTGGCATTAGGGCCGTGAACTCCCTTATGGAGTTTTCCTTGAACCCTACACCCACTAGCTTGTCCCTACAACACTTAGATGCAATCCTAGAGGCTAATAACACTTAACAAAGGTGTTTAGCATGTCCTAGGGTGTCTTGACTTATTTATTAGTTGTTTATAGACTAATGTGATACATATGTGTGATATTATATGTTAACTAGGATCATAGAGTGTGTTCAAGACTTGACTTGACACCTAGCAATCCTACATCTTCAGTTCATCCGTACCACTCACAACAGGTGAGTTCATATCCCTTAATCAATGTTTTAAATGTTTTTTTAAATTTTTTATGGGGGGATACAAGTAGAATCATGCTACTTATTATATAAATCACATGTGATTAATAAGCAACATTCAAATGATTTACTACTCATTAGCCGTTTTACCAAACAGATTTCTTCAAATGACTTTCATAAACGTTTTATATGTTTAAAACTCCTTTATTTTACAACATATGTTTCATTTCAAACTCATTTACAATTGTGTTTCCACCAAATGTTTCTTTATACTTAAATTGTTTATCAAACCCATGCTTTCAACTCATTTTATAGATTGACATCAAGTCGATCTTTTCTTAGATAATAATTATGTACAAAGGTTTTACGAAACTTATTTTATGCTTTTATATTATCAATTGCATGCCTATGTATGTATAGTTATATAAGCAATGTTTAAAAGGCTTAAGAAGGCCTGCCCGCCCTATTTCCTTTTCACGCTTGAGATGTGGTCTGGTGGGATATCGGGTATTGTGACAACCCGAAATTTCCATTCTGAACAAACCATATCAAGCCAATAGAAGTTAGAATAGTTACAAAGAAATTCCAGACTTTGGGTATAAGTTTGAGTATTTTAGGTTAACGCTTAAGGAGATATCAGGAGAATGGATGCACTAGGGTTATGTGCAACACTATTATTCCAATACTCTATGATATTAGAGTTCATTCCGGGAATAAAATATTTTCTGCCAAAAATCTCAGGACTATATATAGTAAACTGAACCATATTTATTCATTAGTTACATTTCCAACTAGAGAAAAGCCAAATTCTCTCTCACGGATCTTCGGGTTTTTTTATCCCAAATCGATCATGGAGTGTGTTCAAGACTTCACTTGACACCTAGCAGTCCTACCTCTTTGGTTCATCCGTATCACCCACAATAGGTGAGTTCATACCCCTTAATCAACCTTTTAAATGATTTTAAATGCTTTAATGGGGGGGGGGGGATACAAGTAGAAAACAGCATGTTATTAAATCATTCATATGTATTTTATAATTGTGTTTTCATTCAGCAGATTTCACATACTACAAAATGCGATGCATGAAATGGTTTTCTATCTTAAAAATACTTTGTTATCAAATGTATTACTTTTGAAATGTTTATTTAAAATGACATCAAGTCACTCTTATTTATTGTTTCAAAACTCTTAGATATCTTACAAAACCATTATTTTTACCTTCTTGAACAAAACTATACTTATACACTTATGTTCTTATATATGTATTGATGTTATAGTTTTCATCCTTCATTCAGTTTCCCACACTCTTGTGTAGCAAGGGTGTATAAACTTACTTGAACAACCAATTACCTTCCAGTTAATTATCATAGGGATAGTTAGAAGATACAAAACATTATTCCTATTACAAGGAATCACACAAGAGTCAGTTCATTCATGAGTCTATACCAGTACATTACCTGATACATGAGTACATATCATATGCTTACATGATACATGAGTACGTTTACATATGCTTCCATGATACATGATTACCTTACATGAGTACCATTACATAGATACATTTTCCTGTATACACTTACATGGATACTTGTACCTAGAGTTACGAGGATGATTTATTAGTACCTTCTGTGTAAATTGTCCTGCCTATCCCTGTTCCACGGGATGTCTAGACGGGACTAACCATTCCGAATCCCAGCTGATTAGCACCAGTGGTCGATGAAAATCTACGGATGCCTAAGGTTATTACTTATATTAGTCTATAGCTACGGGACTAACCATTCCTCGAGCCTACTGTTCGCTACAGAGGTTGATGACCATATTCGGAGGTCTAAGGTTAATACTTATATTAGGAGTCAGTTACGGGACTAACCCTTCCTACCCCATGCTGCTACTACAGAGGACAATTGGACAATCTTCGGATGTTCATTAGGTTATACATTTCGCTTACCGCGATGTAGTGTTACTCCTGGTACCAAAGGATAACACTTATATCATATCTTTTCCTATTTTACTTTATTTTGTGATACATTCACACAAACGATGAGTTAGACTAAGTAATGTTTGTAATAGTCAAAAAGAAGGAAGACCATCATTTTTACTTACAAAAACATTCGGGTCTTGGTAGAAGACTACATTTCATACTAGTAGGAAACATGGGAGTTTCTAGGATTTTCATACTTATATCAACTGTTTCATTTAAAGATTTACATGGCATTCATAATAGATTTCCAAAACAAGATAATGACACTTAAATACTTATGAATTCACCAGCTTTAGGCTGATACTCGCTTTCAAAATAACTTGTATTCTCAGGTCACTAGTTAGACAGGTACGGTGGCCAGGTTTTGATAAGACAGAGCACAGTCAAGACTCTTCTTATTTTGATTATTCATTTTATTGTTGTACATTATGAAAGAACACACATGTATTAAAACTTTACTTTTAATGCAATGGATGATGTTGTTGCTTGTTTACTACTTCACACTGTTATGATACTTCACATGACGTCCTCCACCCCGGAACGTTTCCGCCGTTCTTGGTTTTGGGGTGTGACAGGTATCTGTCCGAAGGTCGTTTAAATATTAGTTATATATCATGTGTACATATATAGTCATAAAGGTTCTTCCAGTTCATTCAATACCCTTGGGTAGCAAGGGTACACTTCCATGTTCATACGTACCAGTTACATTACTAGTAAGCTACCATAGGGGTAGTTCAGGAAGATACTAGAACTATTACTAGAACGTGATATCATACAATGAGTCAGTTCATTCATGAATCAATACTTGCTAGATAGAGAGAGAAAACTCGTTACATGCTAGTACACACAGTACATTACTATACATGCTAGACAAAGAGAGAACACACATTACAGCTAGCACACGCAGAACATTACGGTACATTACTAACATGCTAGATAGAGAGAGAACACACATTACAGCTAGCACACGCAGAACATTATAGTACATTACTATACTATTGCATAGATATGTTTACATGATTACGCTTACATGAGTACGTTTACATATATACGTTTACATATATGATAATAGGACAGACATCACTAGGTGCTATAGCATAGAACAAGTTCAGGATCTAACTATACCGATGAATCACAACACATTGTGATAGTTATATCGGGTATACATGATCATAGTAATGTGGATGTTCACGGCTTGCATACATGCAGGGGTCGTGTGTAGGTCCCAAAATCTCTTTGACAGGGGAGCGTTTAGCCTGGGATCTAGCCATCACATTAGGCCTTATCCCTCAAATAAGGCAATAGCAGTACAGAAGTAGTCACTTGTTACAAATACTATAGTACTTACGAGATTACGATAGATTTAAGGTAGTTAGTACGGTTGTAGTTTCGATACTACACCATAGTACTATTTCCTTTTCCCATTACATTCACTTCGTGAACATTCACACAATGCACGGTAATGTAGTAGCTATATTTTTGGTTAATGATAGCCGGATTTGGGAAAATACACACTCTTACAAGAGACACACACATGGATACTAGATACCTTGGTAGAAGGATACAGTTAGTAGGAAACATAGGGTTTTCTAGGATGTTCATATACATACACATACTTACAGTTCATTCATTTAAAAATACTTACAGTTCATTTACATACAAGTACTTACATACAAATTAAGACACTAAAATACATATGATCTCACCAGCTTTAAAACTGATACTCGCTTTCAAAATAACTTGTATCCTCAGGTCCACGATAGACAGGTACCGATGCAAGGTTTAGAGAAGATGGAGCTCGTTCAAGACTCATCTTTCATTTTGATTATACTTTAGTGTCTATTATAATTTGACAGAACACACTTGTATTAAAATTATATTATTAATGCAATAGATGATGTTGTTGCTTGTTTACTACTTTTCATTGTTGTGATACTGTACATGGCGTCCTCCGCCCCAGAACGTTTCCGCCGTTCATGGTTTTGGGGTGTGACAATACTTGTTGTCTATGCTGGATGAAACGTTTTATACATGTTCTTAAAGGATCTAAATTGTATATGTATTTTATATCTACAAAATGTGTTGGGTAAAACATGGGTATATTAGAGGTGAGATAAATGATGAGCGATGACAGATGAGATAAATGATGAGCGATGAAAGAAATATAAATGATGAATGATGATATATGAGTGATAAAATATGGTGCAAAGCGATGAACTAAGCAATGAGCCAAAACGATGAGCCAAAGCAATGAGCCAAAACGATGAGCCAAAACGATGAGCCAAAACAATGAGCCAAACGATGACCCAAGCGATGGCCCCGTCATCTAGCAGAGTATGAATGACAACCACAGACTATTCTAGACAGTCTAGTGGAACACTAGCAGGCTCGCAACTTGTAGGTGTTGTGAACGATGTGTTCACCCAGTGTACTCTAAAAACCCATTGACATGTATTGCGAGTGGACTCTCGACAACGATGTTGTCAATAAACGAGATAAACCCTGGCGACTATGCAAACTTAGTGTCGATTCCTTAGGATACTCCTTAGGAATGAACGAATGAGGAATAACTTAATCTTAGGGTAGATCCTTAAGAGTAAAGAAGATAATGGAGATGGGTAATCGGGTTGATTGCTTAATGTTTAACATAATAATTATATTATTGTGGGTTGAAAACCCTATGTACTCACCAGGTTTCCCAACCTGACCCACTCAAGTTTATTTATATCATAGGTGTTGATATGAAGTCACATTACACTGACAGATTAAGGAGATATAAATCACTAGTGATAATGAATGTAAGTTCTGTTTATGCTTAAATTACTGTCTTGACGATGACAACCCAATTTTTTTTAAATGAATAAAAATACTTTTCTTCGGAAATGCTTTGATAACATATTTATCATGTTTTACTAGGAACAAATTCCGCAACATTTTTATTAAAAGAGATACTCTGATTTTTATAAAGCATAAACAAAATCGGTCTTTTTTGGCTGTGAAAATGGGGAAGTCACATTTGAGAAGTCGAACAGGACTAAAAACGCACTTGGAGTTAAAAATCGATTTCGATGAAGATTGTTGTTGAGTTCATATCAAAAAAAAATTCGACGACTAAGTGTTGAAGTTGATTTCGATGGGTTTTAAGGAAAAGAACATTCCTATGTGCACATGCAAAACCCTAAAGCTTTGGATCTAGGTTTCTCTATTGTACATGCAAATTTATCCAAAGCTTGCAAAACCTACTCTAGCATACTATAAAAATTGAAATCTACAACTAATACAAGTTTAGATGATTACCTTTTGATAGTAGCAAGAATCTTCAATCTTCAAGAGCTTAGTATCACAATTGTAATAACTCAAATGGCTCACAAACACCAAGGCAAGAAGATGATCAAGAAGAGAGGGAATGGAGGCACAATTTCGGCTAGAGGAACTCTAAGGTTTCTTCTGGTAGCCAAAATCTGAAGCCCTGGGGGTGCTTAAATAGCAGAGCTGCTAGGGTTTTAGTCAAAACCCTAATTGGATAGCTTAGGCCCTAAACAGCTCTAAGAACCTTCTGGAATAGGGCCCTTGGACGATTTCAAGGTTGGATTCCACCCTAATTTTGTCCATTCCCTTAATCCATAAGATCCACAGCCCAAAATCAATTATCTTATAATTGGCAATTCTAGTCCCATTTATTCAATTAATCTCTTTAAGCCACAAAATTAATTCTTGACCAATATTAATTAAATAATATGATTTCTTTTTTAATATATTATTCATATAATATATTAATAAACCATAATATCCTCTTTCTCCATAAATCATCCTGTCAGGTTGCTTTGGTGAAGGCAACCCAAAAGGATCATGCTACAACCAGGTCAAATACATACCAAATATAGTTATGGACTTAGACACGAATCCAACAGTCTCCCACTTGGATAAGTCTAATAACTATAAATGCAAGTACGACTTCAGGATCTGATTAGCAATCGTAGCTCTCAAAAATCAATGTCGAACTCTGATCTTATCAGTGACCTGTCCTTTAAATAAGGGATCATATAGTCCTCCGTTCTAGATATCGTGTAGACAATTACATGGAACATAGTAATACTTATTGTCCAACTGTTTGTTTCTCGATCTCTGATTTGTCTGAAATAGAACTTAATTGAACACATCAACTTAGTCCTGACCGGGCTCGACACATAAGTCAAACCAAATCATCGAGGGGCCTAGTTATCGCTTTTACCCTCTTAGGATAAAAGGAACAGATAAACTTCGACTTATATGCATTTACCATTCACTTATCAAATCATGCAAAACAATGCATTTTATAACATCAAGTTACTGATGTGTTTACGCATTATCAATGCATAACCAACTTACAAACAATAAACCATATATCTAGGTTTAAAGACTATATGATATTATTGTCTTACGATCACTCGTGATAAATTACATGAAGTGATGCCAACATGCGTGGGTTTAATCCAATGCTCTAATCTTATTTCATAAGCACTCGTGAACGTTGCAGCAAACATTTGCTATGTCTAATACACTTTAGACAATCTACAAATCAATTCATGACAGTCTTAATTCATACCTATTTCCAAAGTATGAGCGACTGTGGACTGTTCGAATAATCTTATTATTCGGGAAGTCAAAAGATGCAAGGTGAAACAATAGGTAAATAATTAACATAAGATAGTAACTTTACTCATAAATAATACACCTTTATTTAATCATCAAATGTTAATTACAATTTATCTATTACACGTTTCGAAACTATCTAATTTAAACAAATATCGTCCTTCAGCCCAATGCTCCTAGCGTGCTGCAAGTGTTTAACCCTACTCTGTCCCTTCATAAGGGGATCTGTTGGGTTATCCTTTGACGATACCCTCTTCACTACGAGGAGTCCTTATTCCACCCGATGTCTAATAAAGTGATATTTCTTGTCGATATGTCAGGATCTGCCATGATCCCTCGGTTCCTTGGCCAAGGCAACCGCTCCTTCATTATCACATAAAATTTCCATGGGCTCCTTTATGGCTGGCACAACTCCAAGGTCTCCGATGAAGTTCTTCAACCAAATCGCCTCCTTTGACGCTTCGCTCGCCGCTATATACTCTGATTCGCACGTTGAATTAGCTACGGTCTCTTACTTGGAGCTTTTCCAAGTCATTGCTCCTCCAATCAGGGTAAAGACCCAGCCCGACTGAGAACGGTAGTTGTCCCCGTCGGTCTAAAAACTGGCATCACTATACCCTCGCACCCTTAAGTCATTACTCCCACCGGGGACTAGAAACCATTCCTAAGTCCTCCATAGGTACTTAAGAATATTCTTGGCTACGGTCCAATGTGCTCTGCCAGGGTTCCCTTGATATCTGTTGACCATGCTCAAAGCAAAGGCCACATCAGGGAGAGTACAAGTCATAGCATACATGATCGAGCCAACAGTGGAAGCGTAAGGTACTTGGCTCATCTCTGCTATCAAGATTTCAGTACTCGGGCTTTGAGTCTTACTCAACTTGGCATTGCTTTGGATTGGTAACTCCCCTTTTTTGGAATTCTCCATACTAAAACGATTTAGTACCTTGTCCAAGTAAGTATTCTGACTAAGTCCTATTAGACTTTTACTCATGTTTCTCACTATCCTTATTCCTAGAATATTGGTAGCCTCTCCGAGGTCCTTCATAGCGAAACACTTCACAAGCCAGGACTTGACTTCCTGCAGGGTCGGGATGTCGTTTCCTATGAGTAGTATGCCATCGACAAACAATACGAGGAAGCTAACTATACTCCCACTGGCTTTGACATAAACACATGACTCATCCTGGCTTCGCAGGAAGCCAAACTCTTTGACTTTCTCCTCGAAACAAAGATTCCATCTGCAAGATGTTTGTTTCAATCCATAAATGGACTTTTCAAGCTTACACACTCTATTAGGATGTTTTGCATCGACAAAACCCTCTAGCTGTGTAACAACGAAATTTTCAAAACAAATTTTTCATTTCTTAAAAACATGATTTCATTCCAAACCAACCATAAAAATCCAATGTAACGTAGTCATGATACAAAACAAGTCAAATCCCAAGATCAACTAAATCCAAATCCGCCTGTGATTGTGTGTACGAGTCATGTCGGCGCCTTTCCACGGTCCTCGCTAGCACCTGAAACACATAACACAACAACTGTAAGCATAAATGCTTAGTGAGTTCCCCAGTATACCACTTATACACATATGCCCTTCCAGGCCATGAATTCCGGTCCATACATCACAAGGGACTTCCTAACCCGGTAAACCTTCCGGTCTTACCCATGTCGACCTTCCGGTCCACATCCGAATGCCTTCTGGCCCATAACATAATGCCTTCTGGCCCATAACATAATGTCGTCGGGCCTATATCAACATAGCATACAAATCACGTACATAACGCGTACAAAACAGGCAACTCATACGATGCATATATCTCATAACATACCATACCTTCCGGTCACACACAGGTACCCTTCCAGGTACAGTATAATGAGAAGACTCACCTCGTATGATCTCTAGTGTCTCACGTGCTCGAAATCTCCGAATCTCGCAACAACAACCTAGCCTCGCCTAATCACATCAAATAATTATTCCAAATCATTAACGGCTCACAAGGCTATACTATTTTCCTTTCTAAAATTCCACAGAAGGGTAAAAGACCATTTTACCCCTCCCTGACCCCAAAATTCACCTGTTGACTAAAACCCTAAAAGTCAACAAAAGTCAATAGCAAGCATTACGCGGGGCGTACTCTTGCATTCCAGAAACGGGGTACGCAACCCCGTACGCAGCGCGTACTGGGATTACGCCCGGCGTAATGCCTAGTTTCTTTGTCCAACACATTCAGGTCTTAAACGGTTAAGACTTTCATCCAAACTTCAGATCTGACTCCTCTACTATGTCTTAAACCATAAAGTTGGAACCTTTAAGCCTTTGCATGGCTGTAAGGGTTACTTGTGCTCAAAACACCTTTCCTCTTTCCATAATGAGACTATAACTCATGCATGCCACAAGATCCACGTCCAAGACTCGATTTTTATGACTCCTCAACACATTTTACACTAGAAAAGGTCAGATCTAAGCTTATGGAGACTCCTTGCACATAAAGTCTCCAACTTTGAACCAAAAACCCTAAAAATGGTCCAACAAGCAAAACTTATGAAGAACAAGGAAAGCTTTGAGCTTTTTACCTCAGGAAGGATCTCCACCCACTGTAGAACTCGGATCTACACTTGTTATTCAACTCCTAGCTCCAACAATGGCTTCTTCTTCTCTTCCTTCACCTTGAAAAGACAACTTCAAGCTCAAAAACTCACACACAAGCTAAAGCATGAATCTCAGCTCTCCAAGGACTCACTCAACGGTGTATGGTGGCTAGGGCAAAGGACTACATGTTCATTTTATAGTGCAAGGCCACACATTAGGGTTTTGCATCTGGGCCGGTTACGCCCGGCGTAACCTTGGGTACGGCCAGCGTACCCGAATGACCTGCGTACAAATTAAGCGCACGAGTACGTGCAGCGTACCCCAAGTACGCCCAACGTACTCACCCATTACATATTTCACTTTAAGGGACTAATCTAACCAATTCTCCAAAATAGAAGGGTTATAAAGCTAACCTGGATTTCGGGCTATTACAAGCTGACTTATGTAAACATCCTCAGCCAACTTCCTATTAAGGAAAGCGGTTTTGACATCCATCTGTCATATTTCATAGTCATGAAATGCATCAATGGCTAGCATCACCCTAATAGACTTTATCCTCGCAACTAGTGAGAAGGTCTCATCATATTCAACTTTGGGAGTTTGAGTAAAGCCCTTCACAACCAATCGCGCCTTATAAGTGTGTACTTTCCTATCCATGTCGTTCTTCTTCTTGAAGATCCACTTGCACTCGACCGTCTTACGACCTAGCACATTGTCAACCAAATTCCAAACTTGGTTGTCATACATGGACATAATCTCACTGTCCATAGCCTCTTTCCATTTCGTAGACTCCGGGTCTGTCGTGGCTTCCTTGTAGCTGTTAGGCTCATCCAAATTTATTAGTGTACTATCACTAATAAACGTATCACCTTCACTTGTTATATGAAAGCCATATAACACAGGTAGAACACTAACTCTACTGGAACGTCTAAGAGGTAAGGACTCGTCAATCTGTTCAACAGGAGTTGTAACAACCCAATTTTACAAAGAAAATTTTTCATTTTTAATTATAAACATACTTGCATAAACCATGAAATTCCATCATAATTGTTTTTCAAATCCATATTTATTACATCATGTTTAAATTATCAGAGCATCCCACACGTAGTAATAAAAGAGAGATAGAGTGCACGTCGCACCATCACGCCTTGCCCTTGCCCTTGGGCTCGGATGTACCTGAAACAAATCCACAAACGGTAAGCTTGGAAGCTTAGTGAGTTCCCCAGAGCACACCCACGCACAAATGCATACAACAAGTCATACCAGCTAATCAACTATACAAAACATATAAACCATGCATGCTAAACACATAAGGAAGCCCTAGAAACCCTCCAGGGTCTTACTCTGGGTGCCATGGGAACCCCCACATGGTCTTAGCCCAATGCCTCGGGAACCCCCCGAGGTATTTGACCTAGGATGCCAAGGAAACCATCCAAGGTCTTACACCTAAGTGCCTCAAGAACCCACCTAGGTCTTCGACCTAGGATGCCAAGGAAACCCTCCAAGGTCTTACACCTAAGTGCCTCGGGAACCCCCCGAGGTCTTTCATGCAAGCACAAACACAAACATATAAATTCACAAAATGGTTAACACATATATCGTAAACACATAATGGGCCGGCCTTGGTGCCTTAGACCCATTGGTATGGTGAGGAGACTCACATCCGTCTGCCGAATGCCAAAACTGATCTCCTAACCGTCCGAAATCTCCCGGGCTCCAGAAGCCTTGCAAGATGACCCAAAAGCAGATCCTTGAAGCACCCAACTGATCCAAGCTTGCTTGACAACTCTCCTTCTTGAAAGAACTCCAAAATAACCACCAAAACCCTCTTCTCAAGCTCCAAAACTCACTCACACTCTAACTCAACTGTAGGAAGACGAAACGGGGCTAATGAAACGCCCGTAGATCCGGGCTAGTCAATTTAGAGACGATAAGCATCAAAAATGAAATTTTGATAGAAGAGTGTTTAGAATAAATAATCTTAACCAAGTTGTAGTATATGTCACAAGGTTACCGTACATATAAAGAACGCTAAAATCCGGGTTATAACGAAGAAGTTATGACATGTCGAAGTTTCGTGACATAACCGGCACGACCATCGTGACGTAAATAGTGAATTTTCGATAGAGAAATATTTGGCTTTAGCAATCTAAACGAAAGTCATAGAATACGTTAAACTGAGAACGTGCATAAAAAGAACGGCTAAATCTGACTTCGTATTAGGAAGTTATGATTTTGCAAAGTTTCGACTTAGCGGTATGCAGCCCAAAGTTCGAATATGAGATCGAGTGATTTCTAGCAGAAACACTCTAAATGAGAATCGAAGATCTCGTCAATAGTAGTGCAATGGTAAAGAGACAGACGAAAACGGACGTCAGATGAAGAAGTTATGAATTTCTAACGGAGTTTTACTGTCCCGGACTACTAAAAATAATATAATAAAAATAAATTCAAAATTAGCCGATGGAATCTAAACAAGAGTTATGAAGTTTGAGGCACGCATCCCAAAGGGGGAACGCCCTGCGTTTAATTGTGGAACGCCCTGCGTTCATAGCTAGGCCCCGGATTGGCCACGTCGATGCTGACTCAACCGGATAAGAGATAAGACTGGAAACCCACTCCTACGCGCCGCGTTCAAAGGGAACGCCCAATGTTCAGGGAACACCCCGCGTTCGAGGGCCAGACCCCTCCTATAAATAGAAGTCGAGTCCAGTCGATTTAGTTGCATAATTTCTTTCCTCTCACTCCATATTGCCTCGTTTTACGTGCAAGTTATACCCATGAAGCTCCGGTATTATCCCGACACCCGAAGCAAGTCCTGGCGCTCCGAAGATCCTGAGAAAAAGAGTTTTCTAGCCGAAACTTTGTCTTCGAGAAGCCCGATTTTGGAGAAAACATCCCGGTTTCATCGGAAACGATTGTTTTAAGAGACGAGGTGTTGTCCGATAATCGTCTTATCAAGTGAGTGTGTAGTTACTTTCTTCTACCACATAGATATGAAGTATTTGCTATGAAATACGTGCTATTTGTTTATACATTGTTTGTTTACTTGAGATGGTATAACATGGGTAGATGAAATATTTGGTGTGTGATGAAAGATGAGTTTGAGGATGAGACGAAAGATGATATAGATCATGAGGTGAGGGTGACAGGTGAAAAATGAGTGAAACCTTTACCCAAACGATGGCCCCCGTCATTCATCAAAGTAAGGATGACAACCACGGACTATTCTAGACAGTCCTGTGGAACACTAGCAAGCTCGCAACTTGTAGGTGTTGTGGACTTGATGTTTACCGGTGTACTCTAAAAACCCTGGCAGCTATAGATTTAGTGCCTTATAATAATACAATGATAGCTATAGATTTAGTACAGTGTAGATGAATGATGGTAGCTATGGATTTACTACAGTGTAGATGAACCTTGGTAGCTATGGATGTAGTACTGTATAGATGAACCTTGGCAGCTATGGATTTAGTGTTGGTTATAGGAACCTCGGGTAGCAATGGACTTTGTTCCAAATCCTTAGGTCAATCCTTAGGAACAAATAAAGGAAAGATAGTCGATTCTTAAGGTAAAACCTTAATAAATAAAGAAGATAATGGGGATGGGTAATTGGGTTGATTGTTTGATGATTGAATATAATAATTATATTATTGTGGGTTGAAAACCCTATATGGTCACCAGGCTCCCAAGTCTGACCCACTCAGTTTTCTTTGCATTACAGGTAATGGCACAAGAGTATAAGTTGGTGGACTTGACGAGAGATTTTGGATTATAGATCAGTAGTTATAAATAACTGTTGTAAGGTCTATTTTATATTGTTTATGATTTAGGTCTGTATTGGAACATGACATCCCGATATTTTGTTATTTAATGAAAATACATTTCTTTAAAGAAACGCTTTGATAAATTCTTATCACATTTTGTTTTGGGAACAAATTCCGCAACGGTTTTCTTTAAAAGATTACTCTAATTTTAATACGAAGCATAAACAAATTGGTCTTTTCTGGCCGTGAAAATGGGGATGTAACAGTTGGTATCAGAGCATTAGTTTAAGCGAACTAGGAATTTATAGGATTTCTAGACTTAAACTTAGAATGCTAAGAGATGATTGTGAGATGAGTGTCTACCATATTTTAAGACACGAGCACTAGTATATTTTAGGAAAATTGTCTAAAATGCTTTTATGTGCTAAATGTTATATGTTTGCCATATATGATATTATTTGTTCGAATCTATGGTCTGTTGCCGACCGGGTCTGGAAACCTTATGTGTTTAGGATTCTAAGCGTACGACTATGGTATTAGAACTAGCATGTAAACGTTTCGGAGTGATAAGGAGATTTATATGTCTATCGTAAATAAAGCTTTCTTATCTTAAATTCTCGCCCAATACACCGAACTTATGCTTGGGTGTACAAAACTTTATGGTGAAGACTCGTAGAGAATTCAGTAAATGGAGGAAATGAAAGGCTTATGATAGTGAATGACACCTATCGGAAGATATCGAAGGTGGTATCTTGCCTTTAGTTTATGTCTGATAAAATAACAGTACGTTTAAAGGAGTACGGTAGGTCTGAAGTACACCTTTGATTGGCTGGATGATGGAACGATTGGTGTAGTTCTTGAAGTTGTCCCATCGTCTGAAATTTCCATCACCAACCGAGTTGAAGTAGAATTGGTGAGTGAAGATGCGCATGGAAGAAGTCCTAGTAGAGTCTAGGAAAATTTGTATGATTAATTGGACACATTCGTTTGTGTTAAATTGTTTTGTGATTTTAGGACTTGGGGACTGCAAGACAATACTTGGGACGAGTATGAGTAGGTGTCAATAGTACTAGAGATCTATACTACTGGAAGCATAGGACTCACACTTGGATCAGGGAAAGTCACAAGCTTACCAAGAAGCTAGTGATTGGTCTCGTTTTATTCAAGTATGTCGTTACCATCGTTTCAATAATGACTAATGAGATGATTGTTATTCCGACCCTAGTGGTCATATCAAATTGAGTCCGACTACGATGAGTTTGTTACGTGGTTCCGAGAACCGAGTTCGATGTAGCATTTGACTTAAGTCAGAAGATTGAAATCAATGTGACCAATTGTATCGCACTCATTGTTAAAGAAGTTAGTATCTAGAAATGCTACATGATAAAATGTGATCATATCACATTAGAACGTGAAGGAAGATATATTTCATTCTGGAATTTGACTCTAAGAGACCTGAGTCTAAACGTTGCTTCATACGATGAGAGGTCATTAGAACACGACCCATCGGTCTGTTACAATAGATAAAGGAAAGTACTTATCCTAAGAAGAAGGAGTCCTCAATAAGGATTTATTTTGTAACTCAAAGGTTATGATTGAGCGTCTAACATGGTACGAAGAGCAGATGCAAGATTGAGCATCGTCTGCGGTCAAGATGTCCAAGAATGAGATACTCATTCGAAGAAACATAGAAGTTATGATTATTACCTAGGATGAAAAGATGTAACGTATGGAATCATTATACAAGTCCTATTTTCGTTGATGATTCTGGGACATAATCATCCTAAAGGGGAGATAATTGTAACACCCGTAGATCCGGGCTAGTCAATTTAGAGACGATAAGCGTTAAAAATGACTTTTTGATAGAAGAGTGTTTAGAATAAATAATCTTAACCATGTTTTAGTATATTTCACCAGGTTACCGTACATATAAAGAACGCTGAAATTCAGGTTATAACGAAGAAGTTATGACCAGTCGAATTTTTGTGACAGAACCGACACGACACAGCGCGACATAAATAGTGAATTTACGATAGAACGATATTTGGCTTTAGCAATCTAAACAAAAATCATAGAATACGTTAAATCGAGAGCGTTGATAAAAAGAACGGCTAAATCTGACTTCATATGAGGAAGTTATGATTTTTCGAAGTTTCGACTTAGCGGTATGCAACCCAAAGTTCGAATATGAGATCGAGTGATTTCTATCCAAAACAATCTAAACAAGAATTGGAGATCTCGTCGATAGTAGTGCAACAGTAAAGAGACAGACGAAAATGGACGTCAGATGAAAAAGTTATGAATTTCTAACGGAGTTTTCCTGTCCCGGCCTACTAAAAATAATATAATAAAAATAAAATCAAAATTATCCGATGGAATCTAAACGAGAGTTGTAGAGTATAATCTCACCTACGCATGGATATAAAGAACATCGAAAACGGAGATCGTATGCAAGAGTTATAATTTTCTGAAGTTCGAGGCACGCATCCCAAAGGGGGAACGCTCTGCGTTGATAGCTTGGCCCCGGATTGGCCACGTTGATGCTGACTCAACCAGATAAGAGATAAGACTGGAACCCCGCTCCTACGTGCCACGTTCAAAGGGAACACCCTGCGTTCGAGGGCTAGACCCCTCCTATAAATAGAAGTCGAGTCCAGTCGATTTAATTGCTCAATTTCTTTCCTCTCACTCCATATTGCCTCGTTTTGTGTGCAATTTATACCCCCAAATCCCTGGTATCATCCCGACATCCGAAGCAAGTCCCGATGCTCCAAAGATCTCGATAAAAAGAGTTTTCGAACCGAAACTCTGTTTGTAAGAAGCCCGATTTTGGAGAAAACATTTAGGTTTCATCGGAAACGATTGTTTTAAGAGACGAGGTGTTGTCCGATAATCGTCTTATCAAGTGAGAGTGTAGTTACTTTCTTTTACCGCATAGATATGAAGTATTTGCTATGATGGCCCTCGTCATTCATCAGAGTAGGGATGACAACCACGGACTATTCTAGACAGTCATGCGAAACACTATATGGGTTGAAAACCCTATATGGTCACCAGGCTCCCAAGCCTGACCCACTCAGTTTTCTTTGCATTACAGGTAATGGCTCGAGAGTATAAGTTGGTGGACTTGACGAGAGATTTTGGATTATAGATCAGTAGTTATAAATAACTATTGTAAGGTCTATTTTATACTGTTTGTGCTTTTGGTTTGTATTGGAACATGACATCCCGAGATTTTGTTATTTAATGAAAATAAATTTCTTTAAAGAAATGCTTTGATAAATTCTTATCACATTTTTTTTGGGAACAAATTACGCAACTGTTTTCTTTAAAAGATTTTGATTATAATACGAAACATAAACAAATCGATCTTTTATGGCCGTAAAAATGGGGATGTCACAGCTAAAAAGGCATATAGGGTTTGGTCCAAGAGGCCAAAAGGCGTTTAAATAGGGAACAAGTCTGGGGTTTATGGTTTAGTCATTCTAATGCGTACGCCTGACATACCCTCACGTACGCCCAACATACGAGGGGCTCCTCCGCGATCACTTAGGCAGAGTACGTTAAGCGTACCCATAGGTACGCCCAGCGTACTCAAGGGACCAAAAATGAAAAAATATAAATTGTCGAGGGTCTCAAAACATACCAGCTTTTGGGTGTTACAGGAATTTCCTCCTCAAGTTGAGCGCCAGTGTTTGAGGTTCCTTCATCATTCAATTCTTGAAGCTCTTTAAGATCGATTTGCCTCCCACTATCTCCTTGGCTTGGGACTATGATACAAATAGTGTATCAGTTTCATCTCAAATTGGAGACAAACCCCCATCTGGAGCCCAAGTGGATCCAGATGTGAATACTTGCCCTAAGGTCTCCAGGGCTTCTCGTTTGTACTTTTTTATTACCGAGGAGTGACACTCCATTTTTCTTCACATCAGACAAACAGATCAAACATATGTTGCACTGTAGGGCACTCCTTTTAAAGCCCTAGCAGGAATAGAGTTGAGGCCAAACTTGATTTTTGATCAAGGAGACCAAGGAAGCTCTGGAAATCATGTACTGCCTTCATTAATTTCAAGCGGTTTAGGCATGGTGAGCACAAATGTGCAAGGATCCATGATCCCGAGGGAAACCTCAACGTGTAAAGGATTTGACGGTTATGCATCTGAAGACTCATGGTCCAAATACCGCCCAAAAACTGAGTCTGGGCTAAGGAAGTTTGAAGCCTTTAAAATGTCTTTGCAAGCAAGAAAAACTCAACAAGTGCAGCAACAATAACAAAAGGAAGAATCTCTTCTCCTGGTGGCAAGATATTGGGCCACCATGATAAAAAAAAAACACCAAGACAGTGCATGACATCCTCACAGTTCAACAATGGATGTCAGACCTGGAAAATGTTGTTCAGAATATTCAAGATATGGAAAACATTGTTGGTCCCTCCAAGCCTCCCAAAAACAATGAAGCTCACGATTCCAACGATGATCATACTGCAATAGAAATCAACTCTGCCCCTATGTTTGGTCTCAATGATGACAATCTTGATGATGTTCAACAGCCTCCTCCTTCCGACGACTTCATTATGGTTGTTGATGACGAAGAATCAAGTGGTTCTTAGCATTCCACTTCAAAGCCCAAGAAAAAGAAGAAAAAGAAGATAGCAGTATCCAGAAAAGAATTCCTCAACCTACAAAACAAAGCCGATCAAATCTTAACTATAGTCACCTCCAAGACCTCGCAGAGCACTGAGACTCCAACTACATAATCACTCCTTGATCGTGTTGAGATCTTATAAACAAGAGAAAGAATTACTATAGAGATGGTTCTTATGTGGATCGACAAAGGCATCAGGAACCTCGACAATCAACAGACCGCAGACCATAACGAATTCATGTCCAAGGCAAAAGACTTCATCAAGGAAGTGAAAGGATTAAAACAGAGCTCCAACAAACCCTTCAAACTCAAGCAAGCAACTCCAAGCAGCTTGTTGAAGAAACTCAGACCGCATATGAATCAAGGTTTGCGGTACTTCAAGACACAATCAAGGGATTGAGAAGAGTACTCACTGCCAAACAAAGTGTTGATGAAATTCTCCGTCTCACAAAGGAGATTCATCAACATCTCTTTAATCATAAGATCCCGAACAACCAAAAAAAGTGTGTGCTCAAATGAAAACTCATTTCTATGCCACATTTCAAAAGATCGATGAATTGAATTATTGGTTTAAGGAGCAGATGGAGCATGTTTCCTCAAAAGGGGGAAGTGATCAAGGGAATCAAAATCAAATCAGAATTGAAATGGTTTATGAATACTCCAAGTCAAAAACTGTATCAAACAACCACTCTATCATTCCTCCTCAGGATCCACCTTCTCCAGTGAACCGTAGAGAGCCAACTCCTCCTCAGAACCAACCTCCAACCACACAGGTCAACAAAGGAAACGTAACTAGAGAGCTGCTAAGTTTGCGGATGAAATCCGGAAAGAACAAGAGTTTGACACTAAGTTTGACAAAATCTTCATCAACTCATGGGTAAACCTAACTCGAAGACTTCTGGATGTTGATTACATTCCTCATATCACATATGTAGAACCACCATCAGATGGCTATTGGGATATTCCAGTTTCTCTAAATTCCAAGTATTTCCCAGTCTTTCAGCCTCTTGATCTCAGCATTCCTGATGACAGAAGACTCCCCATGGAGTTCGAACGCTTAAACTTCTTCAATGCAAAACACGGTGGAAAGTTTCAGTACATCTAGTCTAACAATCGACCAGATGGAGTGAAGAATAACAAAGTTAGAAAATTCATGAAATGTGAATTTTTCCAATATACCCTGACCAGAAGAAGAAGTGAATATAATAGAAGTAAAGTTGACTTTCTGTGCATGAATCCTGAAGAAATCTTCTTGATAGCTCATGTGTTTCAGTTGAAGGCAGAAAAGTAACCGAAGATGAAAATTGCCTTCGAAAGGGCCTATGAATTCTTGAAGGCTTTGGTATGTGATTTTGGAAAAATCGATGCTGAAATACATCTTGTCCTTGCCAACAAATTCGATTTTCCTCCCTTCAAGAATGTGTCATCCATCACTGAAGGTTTTCAAGAAATGACCCTTGGTGCTACAAGCTACCCTAAGCTAGGGATTGTGTATAAAAAGAATCAAGATGGTCCCAAATACTTCATTCTGGTAACCGTAATCCACCGCCTTACAAAGAAGCAAATGGATGTCATTGTGGCTTCGGTGCAAAGATCAAAGCACACAACTGATGAAGTCAAGTTCGATATTACAAGAAGAATCCAGTGGCTTTTTGAAGTCATAAAATTTTGGTGGATCATCATCAAGTTCCTTAAAATGAAAAATTGAAGAAAATAGTTGAGAGGTCACTTTAGGGGAAATTGTTGAAACAAAAGTGACATTCTTCAGTTACAAGCAACCGCAGACTTTTGGATTGATGATATCGTAGAGAAGATACTATCGGAGACTGTTTTTTTCCTTTGTGACCCGCAGAGTTGAAGATGTTATGTAGAGTGGAGTTATGCATGAAGATGGTTAAAGTTACTTTACTAACATTGCTTGTATTCCATGTAATATCCGGTGTACCATCTATTGTCACCGTAGTCAGTTAGTTTACGTTTATTTTACACTTTGATGTAACTTTTGGGACTCTATAAATAGTGCTTCCCACTTCATGTAATCCTTACCAATTTACCAATTATCAACAATCAATCGATCAATGAATGTTTGTCAATATCATATTGCTCATCTCTATATCTTAAGTTATCTTAACTGATACTTAATCGAGTCCCTCTTCACTTGTGTTGTTCATCTTATACTAGCTTGTGTTTGCATGCAAACCTTGTTACGATTCAACCTTGTTTCTACTTGTTTACTGCTTATTGATATAAACTTGCTGCTATTTATTTTCCTTACATTTCCACAATCTAACTATTATTATTGTTGAGCTAACAAGATCCACTAAGGTTACCTTTAATTCCGCAACTTATTATCTCCTTACTAACGTTCGTTTAATTTTTTTCTCTCAACACTAGAGACATAGTCTAAAGTCATTGTGTTCATCATCGCAAAGGATTATGCTTGAAACGTAGCTCGTGTTACACTAACATTGTCTATATGTGTCCTTTTATTTCACATTTGAGCAATATACTTTTGGTTTGAAGCATATGACTTGATGTTTGATTTGTAATACCATTCCAATAATTGTGTTATTGTTTTAATCATAATCCTTGAATTTAATTTGAATTTGATTGACCACTTATATGAATCAAGTTCTTTTGTAGTTAATTAACTTTTAGGAAACCTAATCATTCTATTAATTTTTTTTGAACCGGCAAATACAAATATACTAGTCTACTCCTAAACTAACACCTAATTCCATCTATGTCCACGACAGGACTTGAACCCTCGACCTCAAAGAGGGAGGGCACCACCTGATACCGCTGGGCTAGAAGCCCTTTGGTCATTCTATTAATTTAATATGAGGTAACAAGCAGTAGGTTTGCTACTTGTATAATAAAAATAACATGTTTTCACACTTCCCAGTGTATAAGAAAAAATGAACATATTTGGGAAGATCGTACAAAATTTAATGTGGTTTTTTAATACAATATAAGAGCGTGTTTACGTTCCATTACTAAAGCTTGGTTTAGTCACAGAGTGTGTTTTTATTAGATAACTTGGCAAGCAAGAGGTATTAGATTGTGTTAATATCTTTTAAGTACCAACATGGAATAGTAATTATGAATCGCATCAAGGCACAAACAAGTTAAAGGACAACATTGTGAACTGAAACTGGAACGGTTTAATTCATTGTTTACAAATCTATATCACTTTCGGTATGTTTTCAAAGTATATTGTTGTTTACATTACTTAACATTTTGCATACAGAACACCCCTTTGTGGCAAAATATATTTTGCAAAGAGTTATATACTATTGTGGTGTGTCTTTGTGGTTCGACCCTGTTTCCTTGCACTACTTTTTAGAACATTACATCAATGTATTTGAATTCTATTGTAACTCTTTATTTTTTAGGTTTGACACCCTATCAATGCCATCAATATATTTACCCATAGCGGAAAATGACAAAAAGCTCGAGTTTATTTAAAAACTTTCGTCGCCCTTTGAAAGTATAATTAAAAGAAAATCCAAAAAGCCATATCCACTCATTTTTTTAATTAAATTAAAGATCAAGATTAGTCCTCTCATACCCCACCGAAAATAGAGTTCTCACTTGATCATCCCTCTCTCTCTCTCTCACACTATATATATATATATATATATATATATATATATATATATATATATATATATATATATATACATCCCTCTGCTCCTCCGCCTAACTAGTGCCACTTCTACCATCACTACCACGACCTCCTCCGAGACCGTCACCCCTGCCACAACTACGTCTACTAGCGTCTTCACCACCTATATATATATATATATATATATATATATATATATATATATATATATATATATATATATATATATATATATATATATATATATATATAGGGTCTGGACCCGGTAGGAACCCAAAATTTTATAGGAACCGTGATGACTATTCTGCACCAATCATTTCTTAAATAGCACAAACGTCAAACCCATTCATTTAGTCGTGACGCATTCGCATGCAGCGCATATATATGGAACGTAATACGGACTCGAGGTATTAATCATATGCGACAAATGTCTGTGTAACGTCATTTAAATGAGTTTTTGTTTTCATTTATTTTAGTTTTTTATTATATTTTTTTTCTTCATTTAAAAAATTCAATTTTTTTAAATAGATATATGCTCTATTTTAACGGTTTTTATTTTTCATGGTTTTTTTTTTTTGTTTTTTGTTTATTTTTTTGTTTTTGTAGAAAAAAGTTATTTTTTTTTGTTTTTTTTTAATATATTTACTATATATTTGAAGATAGTAGGGTTTTTATTTTTATTTTTGTTTTTATATTTTGGTATTTTGATTTTTTGATTTTTGTTTTTTTATATTTCTTAAACTAAATATCAGTTTCAATTTTTAATCTTTAACAATTATAAAAATTAAAATAATAAGAATATTAAGGATCATAATATTTTATATACTTTTTTTAATCATATTATTTTTTGATCATAAAATTTTGAATCATAACGATATTATGCGTCATACATTTTTTGATCATAATATATTGAATTAAATAAAGTTTTTGTTCAATACAATATTTGGATCATTATATTTTTTGAATCATTTAATTTTGAATTATAAAAAATATAATAATTAAGGATTATTAAATATTTGAATCAAAATATTTTTAGATCATAAACATATTGAATCATAATGTTTTTAAATCATAAATATTTTGAATCATCTTTATTTTGGATCATAATACGTTCAATATTTTTTTTAAAAAACTTTTAATCTTTTAATATAAAGTTTGGTATTTAAAACACCTTATTTTTTAGAAATTCTTTTTACAAAGTCATTAGAATAATGAGTAGAAGTATTCCCTAAATTTTTATAATTTTTGGAGAATATTTTCTTGGTTTTTTTATAAATATAGAAAAAATTTAAAAAAAGATATTTTTTTTCAAATTTTTTCAAGATGGTGCTCATTTTGTACAGAATTAAATTTTAAGAATTTTGGTTTTTTTAGATTTTTCTTTTTAAAAAGAAAAAAAAAAAGTCATAGCTGAACAACTAAACGGGTGGGAAAAAACTCATCAGTCAATAAGGGTTGCACATTTGTCATGCTAGAGTTGGGGTGGGTGTCAGCTCTAAAGAGGTCACATGGTCGAATTTTCCTTTTCCTTTTTTCTTTTTTTTTTTAATCTTTTTTTCTTTTGTCACTTGTACCCTCCAAACAATTAACATTCTCCGGAAATTATTAAAATCTCGCAATTAATTACGAAAATTTCATATCTTCTCACAACATTTTGACGATAAATAAAATCAAATCCTAACCATTTATTTTTTTCAATCTTAAGGTCAAAAGTATCCTCGCGATTCCTATCATTTTTTGAATTCCTACTTGATCATTTATATATATATATATATATATATATATATATATATATATGTGTGTGTGTGTGTGTGTGTGTATGTATGTGTGTAAATGCGCGGTCACTATAGGGATGAGATTTAAACCAGATTTAGAAGTGTTAGAACCATACGTAAAACTGGTCCGTTACAGATTTAGAGAATGTCTTTATCCTGGCTTAGGTCCTTCGGGTCCGGGTAAATCATGGTTAAGAACATAAATTGCTAAGTAGAAAAACAACCAATTTTATGGCCAAAAACAAAATTTAAAAGTTGTTTTTTTACACATGTAATTGAGGTATCGACCTAATAGATATGGTCTCATCCACATGTATACGATCTCAGCAAACAAAATATAAACCTTTAGTACATCTATAAAAAATAAAATGACAAATAAATTTTTTTACCCTTAATCAAAAAACATAAATTTGAATTTGTCATTACAGTAGGGTCTACTGCTAATAAGTAGTGAAATTTCAGGTTTTCAAAAATACTATCATTTGTAAAAGTAATTTCTATTATTTGCTTTAAGACTACATATACAAAATATTAATTATGAAAAATATTACCATATTTAAATACAAAATATATTTATTATTGAGATTATTAATTCATTTCACATTTAATTATGATAATATTCATTTTAATTAATGCACTTCATTCTTCATTATGGTAATATTTATCATTAACTAATGTTTCTTATATGTGCAATTAGGACACACGTTAGAAAATCCTTTTGTAAAAAATAGTTTCCCTCTTTTCTTATTTTTGCATTTTTAACTGTTATTTTTTATTTATAAACGCCTCTAGAGTTACAAAGGAAATATATTTTTTATTTTGTAATTTTCCTTACATTCTTTTCTGATGATAATGTTTTTAAAACTATACCTATGAACAAACATATGAGAATTTATTTTGGATTCCAAGTATGGGTCTAAAACCCAAAACTTGTTCGAATTACCAATTTCTGGTTCTATACCCACTTTACCCGATCTGATACTCGGAATCGAACGGAACCGGATCGCTTATATCGATTCTGTTCTCGGGTCTTATATCCTTCAATTTTGGATTCCAAGTACGGATCCAATCGGGTCGAGTTTGGACCAACTTTTATCCCTCGCACGTGTTTATATATAATATAAAACTATGACAAGTGTAACACCCGTATTTTTAGAAAAACTTTCAAAATTTTATCAGAGTTTACAAAAATTAGTGTTAGAAAAAGATAGTCACAACCACAATATAACGAAAGATATAGTACATATTCGAGATTATTCTAAGTCGACCAAAAGATCTTTACTAGAATGTACACTTCTAATCCTTAGCTCCTGATCCTGAGTACATAGCAATTTAACAAAACATAAGACTTAAGTCAAAAGATTAGTGAGATACATGAGTCTAGACTCAACAATAATAATATGATCATACTCTTTAAGAATATCACAAACTTTAACAATTTATAAAATCAATCATCTACATAAACTTATAGGTTACATGTATCATATGGATTGTCTATACCCATTGTCAGTTAACTATCAACTCCTTATTAATCATGGGAGAGCTAATGACGTTGTAATTGATAGAGATTCTTTACCACTTGACAACTACTTTGTGACAGGAAGTACCATCCTAGTAGTGTTTCATTCTTCCCATAACGGGACATGTCCAGAGCTTTCATAACCATGAATGTGTTCATAAATTTAAAACATAAAACCAAATTCATGAGTAAACCAAAATCAATTAAGAAACTGTTGACAAGCTAGAACTTTCAAGGTAAA